>NW_007732850.1:45578-46962 GCF_000696425.1 Galeopterus variegatus | reverse complement strand
ACCAACACAACACAGCCTCCGAGAAATTCCTGCTGAACATGTGTGGCTTGACTCTAACCACGAGGAGACATCAAATGAAAACCATGGTACCCTCCACACAGCGACTGTCTTCTTATCTTCAAAAGCGGCAAGGTCGCAAACGTTAAGGAGACTGAAGACAACACAACTCAATGCAACCTCACTGTGATCCTGAACCTGGGTCCTTTTGTGGCAAAAGGACATTATTGGGACAACTGGCAAAACTTGAGTGGGGTTCGAGGATTCCAGGGTGGCACTGGGTCACTGCTCACCTTCTGATGTTGATGGGGGTATGGTGGTGTAGGAGAATGTCCTTGTTTGTAGGAAATACACACTGAAGACTTCAGGCTTGATGGGCCATCAGGTCAGCAGTTGATTCTTAAATGGCTCAGGGAAAAAGTTTTTTATACTGTACTTGCAACTTTCCTGTAGGTTTGTGGTTGTTAGTAAAAATATAACAAAAATTTAAATAAGGTATCATATTATTTTCCTTAAATATATGTCTTAAAGGGGTTTATTCATGACCTGGGAGGAGGAGGAGAAGAAGGAGACTGTCTGGATGAATCATTCCCTCCTTCTGCCTTTCCTGACTCCGTGTCCAGATCAGAAGTCCTTCTCAGGAGTGTCCACATCACCCTCTCTACTTTGCCTGTCAGGTGCTACCATTGTAACCACCCCATTTACATATAAATTCCATGAGATTAGAGACACTGTCTGACTTGTTCACCAATGCATTCCCAGAGGTTGACAGAATTCAGGCACACAGTATCCTGAATGAGCATTTGCTGAGTGAATGAAAGAATAATTCATGTTGCTTTTCCCATAGTCTTAGACTATTTCTAATCATGTAATTAAAAGGTAATGACCAAGTAATACAACTGCATGATTGATTCACTCTCCTTCATGGAATGATTATAAGGTTTTGGATAGACTCTCTTAAGTCTTTGCAGAGGAGGCAGGGAAAGGCTGGCGTGAGTCACTGCCATAGATCAACATGACATTGTTCTCTGAAGGGCTTGTGGTGGGGAAACCTAAAAAGGAAGAAAATCAGAGTGCTGCCAAGGCTACTGAGCAAAGAGTCAAGGCCCACAGCCAGTCACCAACTTCCAGACTCTTAATAAATCAGGTTACGAAGCTATGCAAATCCTTCTCAAACTACAGAATAAGTCCAGGGCTTCTGAAGTTTTAACAATGATTTCTGTGACAGAAAATGATTCTGAGTAACCCAAGGACACTTCAGCCCTGACTCTGAAAATGTCTGCGAACTGCCCCCAAAGCAGACCTCTGCTGGTGTGTCTCTTCCAATCAGGGCAGCCTAGACGGCCCACAGGGGCAGGGAGTTTTCTTTTGTTCAGCTTCTCCACCG
>NW_007732850.1:42373-44022 GCF_000696425.1 Galeopterus variegatus | reverse complement strand
GGGCACCAGGCACAAAGACAACCAACCAAGCAATATCCTACAGAGGAAGGGACATGCCAATAAGGGAGCAGCAAGTCCAGTCCTCAGGGAATGACGTCACTGCTGAACTGGGGACTGATGAAAACAAGCAAATGCCTCACGTTCACTGCAAACTTCTGGGTTTCAGTGGACTTCACAACACTTGCACTATCTAAATCAGTTATAAAGTTGGGTTAAATACTTCTTGGGGGGGTCTTGCTCTGTACTCCAACTTCCTCACACTGTCAAGTTCATTTCTAGTCCCTCAGGTCTGTCTGGAAGTTCTAAGAAAGACCTTTTTTATAAATTTTGCTCAACGTTGCAAAGGAACGGTTTGTTTTCATTCGTCATGTACCGCACAGGCCCACCTCCAGGTCTCTGGGGAACCATATGAGGCATTTTCCAGAGTTATTTCCAGAATAAACAAGGCTTGAAAGGCCAGCCTCGCTTAACCACTGCCCACAGCTTCATTTCTCCGCTCCAGGCGGGAGAAGAAACCCCTGACCTTCTGTAAATATTTCAACATAACCAGTTCTCTAAGGAATTAGAATTTGCACTTTTGAGTCAACTCTAAAACATCCACAGAAAACCCACCTTTTTTTTAATTGTTCTGTGTACTTTACCGGTATTGAAAAGTTTCAACATTATATTTTTGTGACTATTAACAAAGGAATTCCACATTCCAAAATTCTGGGGCAAAAAGCACACAGAAGAGTCTAAATAATCAGATTGTAGGAGCTGCTTTTACCCAGCCACAGAAGATCTCAGAAAAACTCTACTTCTGGCCACTAGCGCGACCTGCTAAATTGGGAACACCCAAGGCCCTTAAAATGGAGCTTAAAAAATGAAAATGCAACTGTAGTATTGGGACAGAATGTTATATACTAAAAGTATCTAAACTCCCCATTTTGTCACTGGCTTCTGACCCAAAGGGATTCCTAGATTTTCTACCGTCCACGTGCTCGGGGAAGGAGTTATTAAACTGACCAGGTTGGAAAGGACAGCCCAAGGTATTTTGAGACTCACGGTTCTGTGTGTTACAAAAGTGGGAACTTGGCCTCACCTTTGCCTCTGATGTTCCTGAGTTTGGGAAGCAATGACCCAATGAACCTCAAGTTATGCAAACTGAAAGAGCATGGCCTGGAATGGAGGCTTTCTAGACCCCGGGTTTTAAACTGAGAAGGCTTCAGGGATGTAAGCAGAGTGGTGCACCGGGAGCAGGCTGGGCCCATAACCCAGAGGTTGGTGCACTGAAACCACCCTCTGCTACAGACATGTGTGTTGCATTCTTGATACAGGCTTCAGGATTTGGTGGCACATGGCATTAGCTGCCTGGTGTCAGGAAGGCTGTGGGGGTTTGTGGAGGGGCCGTGGTGAACTCAAAAGAACACATTTGCCCCAAAAGACAGCCCTGCTCACCTCCAGACAACTGGAGCCAATGAACCATTGTCATGGCACCTTCTAATTTTTTTTTTAATTTTATTTTATCAATATACAATGTGGCTGATTATTGAATGTGGCCCATTACCGAAACCTCCCTCCCTCCTCTCTCTCCTCCCTTTCACCCAAAAATGTCCTTTCTGTTTGCTTGTCATATCAACTTCAAGGAACTGTAGTTGTTATGTCTTCTC
>NW_007732850.1:35295-41428 GCF_000696425.1 Galeopterus variegatus | reverse complement strand
TGGTTGTCTTTTAACTCTGTTAATTGTTTCTTTTGCTGTGCAGAAGCTCTTTAGTTTGATTGTCATGGCACCTTCTAATTTTTAACGAGAAACCAAAAATCTCCAAGTGTTTAATATCAAAAAATAAAATTTAAGAGGCCAACACTGAAGGAGCACACAGATAACTGACGGAGTTCTGATCTTCCCATGAGGACTTCATGAATAGTTTTTCTGAAATGCCACATGTAAAGTGTCTTCAGAGCATGCTCTGGTGCCCTGCAAGTATGTAGTCTGCGCCATACCGCACAGGGGGCCGATCTTGGCATAAACAGAGGCAGCTAGCTCTCTAGACAGGCTTGGGCCTCAGATTTACAAAAAGGTAGTGTTTTAAGTCCCCTGGTGTCACCATCTTCAGTTATACCAAAGCTTGCAGCAGAGTCTTATGGAAAGTAATACCCTGGAGGCTCTGAGAGAGCTGAACAAAGGTACCTCTGCAGGCTCAAGTTAACATAGAGTTGGTGAGTCAGGGCAGCACCTACCTGTGAATAGACACACATTTCACCAAATAGTTAATCTTTTTGTCAGTCCAAGAGGTGGCAAATCCTTTGGCAATCCTTTCATAAAATTTACACAGGCCAATTTTATTCCTGTTGTCTTAGGTCTCCAAAGGGAAAGTAATGGTCTACTTAATTTTCTTCACATAGAGATATTTATTTTAAAGCTGGATGGCTGGCTCAAGTGAATTTGGAGACAAACAAGTGGACTTGAGGAGGAGAACCCGGTAACACGCAAAGCTTCCTGCAGTCAGGCAGGCAGGCACCAGGATGATGGTGATGGTAATTCCAGCGCTAAAGGAGGTGTGACATCACAGCCAGCAAGCTCTGAACATTTGGGTTACATGAAAAAAACTAACACGCATACAGTGTGTCAGGCCCACAGGCCAGGTCACTCGTCATCTCTGTTCCCCGTCTCCACTTCCTGAACTCATTACTCCCAACCTCATGGCCACCACTCTCTCCTTGGTCACATCCTACAACAATTTACACATGCGGATGAATGAAGAAACGCAACCCGGAGCATCCTCAGTGCCCCGTAACGGCCTAAAACATATGTACTAGCTCTGTGCTGTTTTAATTTATACTGATTAGTAGACTTTATTTGGGGGGAGCAGTTTTAGGTTTACAGAAAAAACTGAAAGTTTCCATATGCTCCCACACCTCCCCCAACTTCCCCTATTATGAGTACTAACATTTTGCATTAGTGTGGTACATTTGTTACAACTGCTGAGCCAATAGTCATAATCAACCAAAAGCCATAGTTTACATTAGGGCTCACTCTTGGTGTTGCACATTCTATGGGTTTGGACAAAAGTATAATGACCTGAATCCTCTATCGTAGTATCATACAGATTAGTTTCCATGCCTTAAAATTCCTGTGTTCTATACATGTTCTCTTTACTTGATGACTTCTCACTTTTTCAATTTGTTTTTTTAGTCTCCCCCCACAAATGACAATGTAGAATCATTGTAAAATATATGAAAGCATACACACACATACATGCACAAAAAATTTCAGTGTGGCGAGCAGAATTCTGAGATGCCCCGCCAGCACCAAAATCCCAGGCCCCTGCTTTATACACATCTTCTTCCAGTTATCTAATCAAACACTAATCTAGGTGCTGCTGTGAAGAGGATCTGCAGATGTAATTAAGGTTCCAAATCAGCTGACCTTAAAACAGGGGAAATACTCAGGTGGGCCTGACCTAATCACACAAGCCCTTTACATGTGGAGAGTTTTCTCTGGATAGTCAGATAGTTGCAGAAAAGGAAGCCAGAGATTCAAAGCATCAGAGGGAATCGCTGCAAACTTGCTTGACTGAATGGACCATGTACCAAGGATGTGAACTTCTAGATGCTGGAAACAGCCCTCACCTGACAGCTAGCAAGGAAATGGGGACCTCAGTCCTACAACACAAGGAACAGGATTTTGCCAACAAGAAAAAGCTTAGAAGTGGATTTTGTGCTAGAGGCTTTAGACCAGAACTCGACCTAGTCAATACATTGATTTCAGCCCTATGATATCCTGAGCAGAAAACCCAGCCATACCACGCCAGACTTCTGACCTACAGAACTGTGAGTTAATCAACAGGTACTGTTTTAAAAACAGCTTAATTTGCGCTAATTTGTTACCTAGCAATAGAAAACGAATACTTCCTCCACCCAGACTTTTTTCCAGAGCTTTTATGCATACAGTCTATGTGTTTACTTTCCTTTTACAAAATGAAATCCTATTGCATGTAACTATATTATAACCTGCAAGTTAAAGATTTGGTTTGCCAAATTCAAAACAAAACAGAAACAATTGTTAAATTTTGATTGGGATAATACTGAATTAACAGATCAGTTGGGTGAGAATTGATATATTTTGGAGATTATGTCTTCAAAAACATGATAAGACTCTCCATTCATCTAGGTCTTTAAATGTCTGTCAGGAAAATTGTAAATTATTCTCCATAAAGGTCTTGTTTGCTTTTATTGTGCTTATTTCCAAGTAGTATTGCAAACGGCATTGTTTTTATTACCCACTTTTTTCACTGATTGTTGTGGGTATGACAATATTATAGAAATATAATTGATCTCTGTATTTTGACTTTGCATGTAGCAACTTATCTAAAACACATTATTAATCAATCCGTATATTTCTTTGGATTTTCTAAGAAGGAAGTCAAATGCATCTCTGAATGGTTTTATGTCTTCCTTTCCAATTCCATAATTTTCTTTTCCTCCTCGTCTTACCGAGCTGACTAGCACATCCGTCACCATGTGGACTCAAAGTGATAAGACTTGATGTCTTTGAGTGCTTCTGGCTTTCAAGAGAATGTTTTTAATATTTCACCCATAAGTTTGAGGTTTGTTGTAGTTTTTCCCACCCCCCAGCCTTTGTAGTTTTTTTTTAAAATTGTCTTCGTTATGTTAAGGATATTCTCTTCTACTTGTAGTCTGTTCATTTTTTTTTTTTATCATGGATGAATGTTAAATTTTATCATTTGCTTTTCTGCACTGATTGAGACAATCACATAGAATTTCTCCTTTAATCATCCAGTGGAGCAAATTACCATAGATTTCCCTGGGATAAACTTTACCTTTCTCATGCATCCTTTGACTGTTTGCTAATATTTTGCTTAGGATTTTTTCAGCTATGTTCATGAGTGAAATTGGTAAGGAATTCTCCTTTCTTGTACCACTCTTGCCTGTTTTTGGTACCATGGTTATACAAACTGATTTGAGTTTCAATAACTTAGTTGAGGAGTGTTCCCTTCATTTCTATCATTTGGAAGAGTTTGTGCAATATTGGGATTATTTATTCCATGAACATTTGGTAAAACATTTGGTAAAATCTGTGGAATCATCTGGGCTTGACATTTCCTTGAGGAGAGATTTTATTTTGTTTCAATTTCTTTAATGGGTTTAGAACCAGTCAGGTTTACTATTTCTTCCTCAGTTAATGTTGTTATATTGCTCTAGTAACTTATCGATGTACAGTCCTAAAGATGTTTATAACATCCTCTCATCGTTGTGAGCTCTGCTTCATCTGTACTTAATGCATCCCCGTTCAGTCAACACTGTTTATTTGTACCCTCTCTCTTCCTGTCTTGATCAATTTTGCTGGCGTGTGTATGTGGTTTTTTTTTTGGTCTTTTCAAAGAATAATTTTTTGTCATTCTCTCTATTATATCTGTTTTCTACTTTATTCATTTCTGTTCTTATTTTGAGTATTCCCTTCTTTCTACTTTGTTTGCATTTATTCTGAAGTCCTTAATCTAACTGGCTAGACTGAATGCTTGGCTCACTAATTAGCATCTCTTGTTTTCTAATGTAAATACTTAAGGCTAAACTTTTTACTCTAATTATTGCTTTAGCAACATTCCTCCAGTTCTGATATGTAATATTTTTATCATTCACACCAAATACTTCCTTTTTTCCATTATGGTATTTATTTTACACTAAATTATTTAGAAACTTTAATTTCTAATAGTATGGGAAATTTTAGACACGATTTTGTTAGTAGTAAATATACTGTGATCAGAAAAGTGGACCATATGATACCAATCGTTTGAAATTTGTGAGCTATACTATTTGAACCAACGTCTTTATTTTATACTCATTCCTGAAAGACACTTTCACCAGAGATGCAATTCTACATAAAAAGTCATTTCATTACAGAAATGTATACCAAAGACATTATTTCACTGTTCTCTGGCTTTCTTGTTGCTAGTCCCAACTAGCTCTATTACAGCAGGGATCTTGGCTGTTTTACTTACTCCTTTTTAAAGAAATATTTATCTTTTTCATACCAACTTTATTAAGATATAATTCACATGCCAACACAATTCAACTATTTAAATTCAAAGGCTTTCAGTATATTCATGTAGTTGTGCAACCATCACTACAATCAACTTTACAACATTTTCATCGTCCGAAAACAAAAAAAAACCACTTCACACCCATTAGCTGTAGCTCCCTATTTCCCCTCAGGTGTCTCACCTCTAGGTAATCAGGACTCTACTTTCTGTCTCTATAGATTTGCCTATGCTGAATATTTTATATAAATGAAATCACACAATACATGGTCTTTTGTGATTGACTTCTTTCTTGTAGCATATTCCAAGGTTCATCCATGTAGTAGCATGTCTTACTTAGTCCATTCAGGCTTCTATTACAAAATACCATAGACTACGTGGCTTATCACCAACAGAAATTTATTTCCCATAGTTCTAGAGGCTGGGCAGCCCAAGACCAAGGTGCCAGCAGACTTGGTGTCTGGTGAGGGCCCACTCAGTGCTTTGCAGACAACATTTTTGCTGCATCCTCACATGGTAGAAGGGGTGAAGGAGCTCTCCAGGGTCTCTTTTATAAGTGCACAGTCCATTCGTGAGGGCTCCACCCTCAAGACCTAATCACCTCCTCAGTGTTCTACCTCTTACTACTACTGCATTGGGGATTAGGTTTCAACATATGAATGCTGCGATGACACGAACATTCAGACCATAACACAGCATGTATCAGTACTTTATTCCTTCCTATTGCCAAATAACACTCCATTGTATGGATATATCACATTTTACTTATCCATTCATTAGTTGGTGGACATTTGGGTTGTTTCTACTTTTTAGCTATTAGAAGTTATGCTGCTATAAACAACTGCGTGCAAGTATTTTGTGGACATGTGTTTTCATTTCTCTTGGGTATATACCTAGTTGTAGAATTGCTGGGTCATAGAGTAACTACACATTTAACTTTTTGAGGAACTTGCCAAACTGTTTTGCAAAGCAGCTGCCCCATGTGACAATCCCATCAGCAATGTACAAGGGTTCCAATCTCTCCATATCCTCAGCAACACCTGTTATTATGTCTTTTTATTATAGTGCTTACTCCTTTTTGTCCATCTTGCACTGTGCCTGCACGTGGCATGCACTCACATATTTGATTACGAATAATGTAACAATCCTCCTAATTACAGCATGCTTTTAATCCGCATGTGTATGTTATGGTTATATACATTATGGTTATATATGTTACATACAATATGGCTAAAGTATTATTATGTCTTGTACCAGTCATTAAATGTCTTATTTTAAGCTATACTGCTGTTTGGACAGAAGGCATGAGGAGGAGGCAAGGGGAGAGAGGGCAAGTGTCACTAGTGATGGTCAGGGCCAATAACCGAAGCCACAAAGGGCCACCTCAGTGGATGTAGAACACGTAGGCAAATTCTTGTCATTATACTGGCCAAGATCTAATTTCTAGATAAAAAATTAGAAAAAAATCTTTCATTTTATTACATACAACTTTGACCAGATAGTAACGATATAGTTCCATTGTTCTCAATGACATTTTACTACTGAATCAAGATAATCTAAATTTTTAAAGTCTACATATTTTCCATGAGTTTCAAATCTATTTTGACTTTTTTTTATTATTTTTTTTATTTTTATTTTTTATTTTGTCAATATACAATGTAGTTAGTTATTGTGTCCCATCACCGAAACCTCCCTCCCTCCTCCCTCTCCCCCCTCCCACCCAGGTGTGTCCCCTCCATTTTCTTGTTGTAAGAACTTCAAAAAAAAAAAGCTGTGGCTGTTATATCTTCCACC
>NW_007732850.1:0-34325 GCF_000696425.1 Galeopterus variegatus | reverse complement strand
TTTTGTGTGTGTGTGTGAGAGTGTGTGTGTGTGTGTGTGTGTGTGTATGTATGTGTGTGAATTGATTCACTCACCTTTAGCTCCCTCCAATAAGTGAAAACATGTGGTATTTCTTTTTCACTGCCTGACTCGTTTCTCTATTTTGACTTTAAATGAGAAAGAAAAATACTAAAAACTGCCCTCCTTCCCGACTTGACCTCATGTAAATTAGGTTATCACCACTGGACTATATAATCACTTGTTAGCCAACAATGTCCTTCCAACCAAGGGGTCTCATACTGGAAACCATATAGACTCTTTAGGGCCTGAGAGTCTTGGTTCAGGGAAAAAGAAAGGTTTACATTTTAAATAGAAAGGCCATTTTGGTGTTTGTCCTGAGGGCCAGGAAGACAAGTGATGGGCTAAATCTGTCCATTCATTCACCACATATTCATTTAATGACATAATATAAAGGGGTTGTCTCCAACATTCTTCCAGACTATCCCCAGCATTCTGTTTGACTTAGTTACTATGATTTATAAATCTTCTCTCTAGGTTATAATCAATACCTGGGACTGTATCTTCCTCCTAAATATAGCTCGGGTTATATTTCCTCAGATACGTGTCCCCTACACTTATCTGTATGATGCTCATCTAATGGTTGTCTAGTCCCTCATGCTGCCCTTGCAACTGGTCCCCATTACCTTGAAATTTCAAGAAACCACAGCCAAATTGCTTCTTCATGCCGTTCCTTTATTTGGTAATCAAAATAAATATTGAGCACATTATGGGTCCTCAATAAACACTGATAATAACAGATTCCATCCTTGATAATCACTGACTTCAAAAAATTAATGAAGCACTTGCCTTTGTACCTCTGTGGTCAATACAAACTATAATTACTTGCTGCTATGAAATCTGCCTGCCAATGACAATATGGAATTAGATGACTTGGAACACGTGTCTCAGCTGCGTGTCAAGCTGTGATTTCAGGCATGCCAAGGTGTGTCTGAAAAGGTAAATCAACAGGGCCCAGGAAGTAGGGCTCACTGTTTACCTGAGAGCCCCAGGCAGTGTCTGAATCCCAGTCTCCACCGCTTTGACTTTCTCTGGTCCCCTAGTGAAAGGACTTCTGTTTCCTCTTTCTGTCTAACAGGAATTCTTCTTACCTAACATGCTTTCTTCCCAGCCCATAGGAAGTAGGGCTCACTGTTTACCTGAGAGCCCCAGGCAGTGTCTGAATCCCAGTCTCCACCACTTTGACTTTCTCTGGTCCCCTAGTGAAAGGACTTCTGTTTCCTCTTTCTGTCTAACAGGAATTCTTCTTACCTAACATGCTTTCTTCCCAGCCCACGGACTTCCTTACTCTGTACCCAGTTTTAAACTCTGGGAGAATGAGAAAACATCCCCACTGCAAGATGGCAATGGTTAGAGCAGAAGGGTTGTGATGGTGATACCAAGAAATGACAGGAGTGACAGCTAACACCACAAAGAGTGACGTCAGAGCTGAAACTGGGAAGTATGCAGGGAGAGACAGGACAGCATGGCAAGGAGGACACCTCCTGTGTACTACAGGAAATCATCGGAACAGTTCCTCAAAAAGTGCATTTGAATGGAATAACATTGAGGATATGTGCTAAGTGAAATAAGCCGGTCACAAAAAGACAAATACTGTATGATTCCATTCATATGAGGGACCTAGAGTAGTCAAGTTCATAGACAGAAAGTGGAATGGGGTTGCAGGGGCTGAGGAGAGACGGGAAGGGGAAGTTGGTGAATAAGATTAGAGTTTCAGTTTTGCAACACAAAAAGTTCTGGAGATTTAAACTCAACTTTATTAAGGCATAATGTACATGAAATAAGACATACAAACTTTAAGTGTACAATTTGAGTTTTGACAGATGTATACATACACCCACGTAACCATCATCCTAATTAAGATATAGAACATTTCTATCACCCTAAAATGTTCCCTTGTGTTTTTTCCCCATAAATCTGGGCCAACCACCCCTGACCCAAGGGAATGAGAGATCTTTCTACACTCAATTTGCCCTTCCTAGAGTTTCATATAAGTTGGAATCATACAGGAGGTACTTTTTTGTGTCTGTTCTTTAGCTCAGCATATTTTAAAAATTAATCCATGTAAATCATTAATTTGTTCCTCTGTATTGCAAAATATTTCATTGCATAGGTATGTCACAATTTACTTAATTCACCTGTGAATGAACGTTCGGGTTGTCTTCTAGTTCTCTGGCAATTATTACGAATAAAGATTCTACAAACAAGTGTTTATGTGGACCTGTGTTTTCATTTCCCTTGGATAAATGTCTACTAGTAGAATAAAGTCATATATATATAACTTTATAAAAAATGATCAAGCTGTTTTCCAGAGTGGTTATGTACCATGTTAGATTAATGCCAACAACATATGAGAATTCCAGTTGCTCCACAATCTCACCAACAGTTGGTATTGTCATGCTCTTACATTTTAACAATTCTAGTGGATACATGTAGTTTTAGTTTGTGTTTTCCTGATGCCTAATGTTGCTGAGCATCTTCTTCAGTGCCTGTTCTATTGCAAATACTGTCTCCCAGTCTGTGACTTGCCTTTTTGTTTTTTTAACAGTCTTGCTGAGAGCAAAAGTTTTTAACTTGGAAGTCCATTTTTCAGTTTTTTTATGGTTCATATTTTTTGTATCTTAGCTAAGAAATATCGCCTATCCCAAGGTTACAAAGATTTCTCTCCTATATATTCATCTGTAAGTTTTATATTAAAGGGTATAATCTATTTCAAGTTAGTTTTGTTTAGGGTATGAGGTAAACATCAAGGTTCCTGTTTTCAATGCAGATATCTAGTTTTTCTTGCACAACTTGCTAAAAAGACCCTCTTTTCCCTCAACTGAATTATCCTTGACCCTTCCCCAAAATCAATTGACTATACCTACATTGGTCTATTTTTAGCACTTTCCGTACTTTCCCATTGATCTGTATGTCTATTTTATACCAATACCACACTGTCTTAATTACTGAAGCTGAGTATCAGATAATGTCATCTTCCAATTTTGTTTGTCATTTTCTAAATAATTTTGGCTTTTGTTGGCTCTTTGCATTTCCATTTAAATTTTAGGATCAGTTTTTCAATTTCTACAAAAAGCTTGCTGGAATTTTAATTGAGATTGCATTGATCTGTACATCAATTTGGAACATAACTGACATTTTTAAAAATATTAAATCTTCCCATCAATGCACATGGTGTATCTACTTATTAATATATTTTAAAATTCCTCCCAGCAATATTTGGGCACTTCCTGTGTACAGGTTTTATACATATTTTCTTAAGATTATCTCTGAGTTCTTCATGATTTTTGGAGATACTGTAAACAGAATTTTTATAGAAATTTCAGTTGTTCTTTGCTAGTATATAGAAATTCAACTGATTTTAATATACTGCCCTTGTATCCTGCAACCTTCCTAAACTCAGTCTTTATATGTAATAACATTTTTTGTGTGGATTCCTTAGGATTTTCTATGTTCGAGGTTACGTTGCCTGTGAGTAAACACAGTTTTACATCTTTCCAATATGTATGCCTTTTGTTTATTTTTCTTGCTTTATTGCATAGACTAAGACCTCTGGTACAACACTGAACAGGAAAGGTGGGAATGGACGTTCTTGTTCTTGTTCCGAATCTCAGGAAAAAGCATTTGGTGTTTCACCCTTAAGGACACTGTTAACTGTAGGATTTTGCAGATCCCCTTTATTAGGTTGAAGCAGTTCCCTGCTAGTCTCAGTTTGCTGAGAGTTTATGAATGAGCATCACATTTTTTCAGAGGTTTTTGTTTTGGTGTAGGGGTGGGGTGCATCTGTTAAGGTACTGCGTAGAGAAGTTAACATAGCAGGCCTGAGACTGCTATCGTTTGAAAGGCCTGTTAGCAAGGCTGCCCTTTGGTTGGCATCTGAGGACTTAGGTTTCAGGAGGGTTCCCACCATTCCCAGAAATGACAAGAGTGGCTCACTATGCCTAAACTATCTGTACCAACTATGTGGTTCATGCTAAACACCTGCTTTCCTTCTGGGAATCTAAAATTTTGGTATGTGCCACACAGAGGCTGCCTATATGACTACCCCCAATTAAAACCTCAGGCTCTGCATCTCTATGAGCTTCCCTGGTAGACAACATTTCATACACGTTGTCACAACTCATTGCTGGGGGAATTAAGCACAGGGAGAGGAATTTTGGAAGCTTATGCCTGGTCTCCTTCAGACTGCACCCTATGTGCCTTCTCACTTTGATGACTTTGCTTTATTCCCTTTAACTGTATAAAAAAAAAAAAAAAAATCTCAGCCATGAGCATGACTATATGCTGAGTCCTGTTAGTCTTCTTTAGGACTCAAATCTGGAGGTGATCTTAGGGACCACCAATACAGATATGAAATAATTTTTCTCCTTTATTCTGTGAGTTACATTAATTGATTTTGAGAAATCTTTTTGATTTGCTAGAATAAACCCTGCCTGGTATTATCCTCTGTATACATGAGGGTACTTCAACAAGTTCATGAAAAAATAGAAATAAAAGATAATATGAATCTTTCCATGAACTTTTTGAAGTACCCTTGCACAGCTGGGTTTGATTTGCTAGTATGTTGTTAAGCGTCTTGCATCTATGATATTGGTCTATAATTTTCTTTATTACAATAATTTTGACTGGTTTAGGTATCAGAGTAATTCTGGCCTCATAAAATGAGTTGGAAAGTGTTACTTTATTCTAAAAATTTGTGTAGGATTGGTGTTATTTCTTTCTTATATTTGATAGAATTCTCTCTTAGTCCATTTTGTACTGCTATAATAGAATATCACAGACAGGGTAATTTATAATGAATAGAAATTCATGTTGGAAAGTGTTACTTTATTCTAAAAATTTGTGTAGGATTGGTGTTATTTCTTTCTTATATCTGATAGAATTCTCTCTTAGTCCATTTTGTACTGCTATAATAGAATATCACAGACAGGGTAATTTATAATGAATAGAAATTCACTGGCTTACAGCTAGAGGCTGGGAAGTCCAAGACAGAGGGGTCAGCATCTAGTGAGGGCCTTCTTGCTGGTCATACCATGGCAGAAGGCATCACTGACAAAAGGGCAAAGAGAAGGTGAGAAAGCGAGAAAGAGGGGGCAAACCACTTCCTCAATAACAAACCCACTCCTGAAATTAAGGCTCTGCCCTCATGACCTAAACACTTCTTTTATTTTCAATTCTAAACATTTCTTAAAGGTCCCCCCTCCCAATACTGTCACAATGGCAATTAAATTTCAACACGAGTTTTGGAGGGGGCAAACACTCAAACCACAGCATTCTCTAATGAAGCCATATGAACCTGGTGTCTTCTTTTTCAGAAGTATTTATACTACAATTTTATTTCTTTAATAGATATAAAGCTAGTAAGATCTTTCTCATCAGTTTTAATCATATGTATCTTTCAAAGAATTTGTTCATTTCATTTAAGTTTTGAAATTTATTGGCATCAATTTATTCAAAATATCCTCTTTTAGTCCTTTAAACATCTGTAGGATCTATGGTAATGCCCTTCTTTCATTCCTGATACTGAAAATCTGTGTTTCCTTCCTTTTTCTTGATCAGTCTGGCTAGGGTCTTACCAATTTTTATTAATCTTTTCAAAGGAACAGTTATTGGTTCCATTGATTTTTCTTCTCTGTTGTTTTACCATTTTCTATTTCATTATTTTTCTACCTTTCACTTATGCTTATGTTCATTTAATTTGCTCTTCTTTTTTTAGTCTTTTAAGGGAGAGGCTTAAATCATTAATTTTACACCCTTTCTTCTAATTTACATATTAAATGCTGCTATAAACTTCCCTATAAGAACCACTTTAGCTGCAGGTCACAAATTTTGATACATTCTGTTTCATTTTCATTCAATTAAAAATATTTTCTAATTTCCACTGTAATTTCTTCTTTGACTCATGAGTTATTTAGAAATGTGTTGTTTATTTTCCTGATATTTGTGGGGTTTTCAGAGATTTTGCTATCCTTCATTGTAGTTTATTTGCTTAATTTTAGCTAAGTTCCAGATAGCAGGGTATTGGCAATAGTTACTGCTATCCCTTGGCTAACAGCTCCTCAGACACTTAAACTATCTACACTTTAAGTAAACAGTAATTTTAGCTAAGTTCCAGATAGCAGGGTATTGGCAATAGTTACTGCTATCCCTTGGCTAAAAGCTCCTCAGACACTTAAACTATCTACACTTTAAGTAAACAGTCATTTTAACAATCATTAATTTTAAATTAAACACTTGGGTTCTTGTGCTTTTTGAAACTTCTGGATTTTAACTCATATTCAGATCATTAAATCTGAAACTAAAACAACAAGAGTTCTGAATAGGTAAAGCACAGAGGAGTTTTAGGGCAATGAACTATTCTGTATGATACTACCCTGGTAGATACATGTCTTTATACATTTGTCAAAACCCAGAAAATGTACAGCACCAAGAGTGAACCCTAATGTAAACTATGGACTTTGGGTGATGATAAGGTGTCAATGTAAATTCATGGATTGTAACAAAGGTACCACTGTGGTACAGGACATTGATCGTGGCGGAGGCTATGTGTGTAGGGGCAGGGATATATGGGAACTCTTTGTACTTTCCATTCAATTTTGCTGTGAACCTAAAATCACTCTGAAAAATAAAGTCCATTTTAAAAAGTAATAATAAGATCTTATGACATTCAGAATGCCAGATTAATGTTCAAATGTTAAAAACTAAATATTTGTTGCTGCTACTAAATTAGTTTCTCTAATCCCATATGACTTTTAAAATCTTCCTTAAACTGTAATAAGCTTTATCAAGTGACAGTAAAATTACTTAGATTAAGCCTTCATTATTTTAGAAATGAAGCATTTTGAGGATTTAGTCATGTCTTTGGGATATGAATCAGCTATTAAATTAATATGATCTTAAGGAAAAATGACCCCTCTTACTACTACTCACTCACTACATCTCCTGCTGAGACTATATTAAGATTGGCGTTACAAGTGCCGTACAGCTGCCTCTCCTATGAGTTCAGCAGGAGCTTGGTAAATAATATCAGAACTGAGTCATTTATGGTTGAATGACACAGAATGAAAAATAAATGCCTTCCAGGCAGTTCCTGTTGCCTAATATGGAGTAAGAAGTAGACACTTTAACTAAAGAGCCCCACCTGTGACCCAAATGAACCTTTCCCTATAAGGACGTTGATCTAATTTCCTGATCAAAAAAGGAATCCAAAAACACTGTAAATAATCTGTCTGGACCTGAAAGAAAGCCTATTTTCGCTTCTCAAAGGCCTTGTCAAGTAAGTCTACCAAGCTTATTCCATGACTAGCTAAGGAGTGTTTTGTTTTGTTCTGTTTTAAAGAACAGCAGTTAAAGTAGCTCTTTCATCCTAGTGAAAGGTCATATTACCCAGCAGTCCTATAGGTGGCTAGAGTTTACTGCATTGGGAAGCAGAACAAGATAAGTGAAAACAGTATTCATATTTAGAACTTGAAAAATAGGACTAATACTTTTATTAGGGTTTTTCCAATACAGCTGTCCATTCTACTGTGTTATAAGCCCCAAGACAGGGATGCCTTATATAATTTATACCGCTAGTCGCCAGGCCTTCTTACCTGATAATAAAAGTGAAATCAATACACAACATCCTCGTTCTTCAAGAAGTAGAAATAATGAGGTTAAATGACAGCTTTCAGATAAAAAGCCATAAGGAAAGGAAGCCCTTTCCTAAGGAAGTGACAAGATTCATAAACTGAATGACTCATAAACTGATTTCAAACTGCAAAACTGATTATGAATCACTGAAGAAAAACTTAAAATCTCACAAAATTTGAGTTGTCTTTTAGGAATCAACAAACGCTACTCTGCTGTTCATTAACCTACTCTTATTCAATGGTCTGAAATAACCTTATGGTGATACTAAGATAGGTCAATTTGTTACAAATTTTTGTTTAATAGCTAGATTTGGCTCTAAATTTCTTTTGAATGGATCATAAGAATCTGGATGATAAAAAAGACTTTTGCTTAGATAAATGTATTCGAAACAGGCATTAGATAAAAATACAGAAATTTCTTTTAGTGAAAATCTGTGTACTTTTGAATCCTTTAAGATTCTGTGGCTGAATAACAACCTGATAAAAGATGAAGTGGCCTTGATGAGCAGGACCTCCAATAGAGAGAGTTTGGAGATATTCAAAAGTAGAGACCTGCAAGGTAGTTCATTATATAAAAACCATTAACAATAGATACAGTTCTCTAGAGATCAGAGTCTGTATTATGCTGTTTAAGAATGAGAAACAACACTACACCTCCACTTATCAACCACACACCTCAAGGGTTCGATGTACCCAGATGACAGTAGGGACCAGCTGATCTGGTGGTCAGAGTCGATAATGATTTGCCAGATTGAGATCTCATCTGAGCTTTCCTGTTCCAGGTCTCCATTTTCCAGCCTCATGCCATCTCAACCCTTTTGAGAAATCTTTGCCTCTTCCTTTCCTTTGATAATCCCTGATATTTGGATGGCTTTTCACAGTGCATAGTCCCCAAGTCATGTTCATGTTTTTCTTTAAAGTGTCCCACTCGCCTTACTCTCCTGTTATATTCCCGTTGATCCTAGCTCTTCACCTCTAACTCGTACCACATCAATAGCCTCCTCGTTTCTGGTTTTGTTCATCCTTCTGTTTATCCAATACACCACTGCAGGTTTATGTCCCAAAAATAAATGCCCTTTGCAGTCATCATGGCTCAGCTCAGAAATCTTTAGTACTCTTCCATCTCTTGCAAACCCCATGGCCTAACACTGAAACACAAAATCTGCCCAAATTCTACTTCTAAATTCTCTCCTGCAACACTCTTGCTCCGGCTTACCTGATGGCCCCCTCTATAACACACCCATGCCGGTTTCAAGGCTGGCTTGACCCATAATGTCCTCCTCTTATCTCTGCTGAGCCTAAGGAAGTCCCACCCGACCTCCAAGTCCAGCACAGCTGTGGCCCCTCTGTGAAGCCTTAGCAACCATCACTTGGCCTTTTTATTCCCTCGACTTGAATACACTGCTGGCCCCTGCTCACATATGAGCTTCTTCATGAAGCATCCCTGATCCTCCCAGCTGGAAGGGATCCCCCCACCCTCTGACCTCTGTGACACTTTCATTACTGTTCATGACACATGTCACGAACTGCCTGATTTTATAGTTATTTCCCTGTTAGATTATAAGCTCACTGGCATAGGGACCATGCCTTACTCATCTTTTTATATCCTGCAGCACCCAACACAGTGTATTATCAAAAAACCATCTGTTTGTTGAATGAATAAACAAAGCAGTTTTCTTATATCGGAGCAACAGACATCTTGACCCCAACTGATAGGTGACTCTCAGTGCCCTCCCCTTAGTCAACGAAGTATGGTCAACCCTCACCAATCATCCTGCGCTTTTCAAAAAGACCCTCCATGGTTCACCTTGCTAGTCATCCAAAGTTGTGCCACGTTATATGAGACTTCTTGGTTTCGTCTGACAAATTAATGTGTAATAAGGAAAATAAATATTTCAGTACGCCTACAATTACACATGGCACATATGTTAGAGTTCAAGCTTGGTAGCCTTCGGAACATGCTCCTCAAAAATATGAGGTATTTGAGTCAGCTACAGTAACTGAGTTTTAATAAGGTAGTCTGACAAAGGCAAGACAAAAAAAGGAAAGGAAAAAAGGTGGAAAGGTGCACATGAACTAAGTACCAGACTCGGGGTACAGCAAGTGACCGGTTTTAACACATTCTTTCCTCCGCTCCCTGCTAAGGCATCCATCCTTTCACAAGGAGCATTACAAATCCCTGTTCACATCCATCAAAATGTTCTCAAATTAAATGTCATTCTCACCACTCATCTCTTTCCAACTTCGCTACAGTCTTCTCTGATCGCCCACAGTTTTTCCTGTCTGTGAACCTTTTTTGGTGCTAAAATGCCATGTGTTTCTTATAACAGCAATACTAATGCTGTCACTACCGTAGTTCTATGTCATGCCTGTTTCAAAGCCACTCAGAGTACTTTATGGCCATCAGGTTATTACCATGTTATTAATTGACCTAATAATTCCACAATGTAATGAACAACTATTCTCTCCACTGAGCAAACTAAAGCTCAGGAAGATTACATAACCAGCCCTAGGATGTTACAAGGTCAAAATCGGCCTAAAACTTGAAATGAGGTCTTTTAAGTCTGCAGTAGACTCAGAAAGCCACACCCCCTTATCTTTCCAATGGCGTGCTCTAAAGGATACAAGCAAGAAATGAGCAGCAGGGCATAAGAAAATGCTATTCTAAGAACAATATCCCACATCTAATCCCTAACTGCTGCTCCGTCACCTGAACAACTGCCATGCATTCTTGTTTTTCCTGTCTAGGGAGAACTGACCCGTCTCTAAACATTGGGAATGCCCTCTTCCTTCTCAAAAAGAAGTTCTATGCTGCATGTTCTCAAATTAAATGTCATTCTCACCACTCATCTCTTTCCAACTTCGCTACAGTCTTCTCTGATCGCCCACAGTTTTTCCTGTCTGTGAACCTTTTTTGGTGCTAAAATGCCATGTGTTTCTTATAACAGCAATACTAATGCTGTCACTACCGTAGTTCTATGTCATGCCTGTTTCAAAGCCACTCAGAGTACTTTATGGCCATCAGGTTATTACCATGTTATTAATTGACCTAATAATTCCACAATGTAATGAACAACTATTCTCTCCACTGAGCAAACTAAAGCTCAGGAAGATTACATAACCAGCCCTAGGATGTTACAAGGTCAAAATCGGCCTAAAACTTGAAATGAGGTCTTTTAAGTCTGCAGTAGACTCAGAAAGCCACACCCCCTTATCTTTCCAATGGCGTGCTCTAAAGGATACAAGCAAGAAATGAGCAGCAGGGCATAAGAAAATGCTATTCTAAGAACAATATCCCACATCTAATCCCTAACTGCTGCTCCGTCACCTGAACAACTGCCATGCATTCTTGTTTTTCCTGTCTAGGGAGAACTGACCCGTCTCTAAACATTAGGAATGCCCTCTTCCTTCTCAAAAAGAAGTTCTATGCTGCAATCTCTGGCCCAAGACAGCCTCTCCACTGCTCTCTCCTTTGGGTGCTAAGACACAAATCAGATCACGTCACTTCTCAGCTCAAAACCCTCCAGTGGCTTCCCCTGTCACTCAGAATAAAAACTAAAATCATTACTGTGAGGTTTTCTGTGATGTGGCCCCTGCTCCCTCTCTATTCTCGACACCTCCTGATCTCCCCCTCGCTCACTACATTCCAGCTGCTCTTGTGTTCCTCAGGCACATGCTCCCTCAGGGCCTTTGCACATGTTCTTTCTTCCCTTTGCCTAGAATGTTCTTCCTCGGATATTCATGACTCATGTACTACTGAGGTCTTAACTCAAATATCATCTTCTTGGTGGCATCTTCCTTGACCACACCATTTATTATTTCAGTCTCCTCCCTGCCTCCACCCCAGCATGGTCAAGATCCTGTTTTTACCTAATTTTTTTCCCTAGCCTTTGATACTACCCAACATATTTTACTTATCTTACTTGTTGTCAAGACCCAGTACAGCAGCCTAGTGAACACAGAGGAATAAAAATACCCATCTTTGGGGTGGGAAGAGGATACTATGTGCAATAGTGACTAATGCTATGATAAACTGTGCTCAATTGCTTTTTATACTACTGCTAAGAGCTATTACAAAGTCACTTGTGGTTTGAATTACTTTAAAATTCAGAATACTATTAATTTCCGGTGGATAATTCCAAGAAACATGGTACTTGGGGAAGAATTAAGATGTTTTCAGAACAGCACAAAAAGCTGCCTGATGTGGATCTAGAGTAAAAGACCATACTGCTGAAGTCATTTTCCTGTTTAGTAACCACAGCAGGCAATTTAGTGGATATTTTGAGATTTACTGTACTCTGATTCATTCAAAATGAGATTCCGCAAGATAATATGTTTCTGTAAAGTGTTTTGGAAGAAAATCATTTCCATTCCAGTTCATATTTTTATTTAAAAAAAAGTATTTATCATTTCCAAGTTCAGAAGTTATTGCATTATACCAGAAAGTTTCTTATGGCTTACTCAACAAGATTAAAAAGAGAGGGAGGAAGAGATTTAAAGTGGACACACCTATTCAGCTAAATTTAGCATTCGAGTGTCTTCCACAGTGTGCTCCTGAGCAAGTTAGTCACCCTTTGCCTTATCTTGTGCACGTGTAAGAGGCAAAGGAACCTGCCACTTTACACAGATGCTGGCTGTGTGTGCCACTCTCTGCCCCACAGAGCGTGGGAATGGGGACGACAAGTAGACACGCAGTCCTCGGATGCCATTCCACACCGACTCCACTCTCACCTGCATTTCAGCAGCTGCCTCCAAGGGTTCAGGTGGCACCAAATTGACCGGAAACATTTCCTGACATCAAGATCCACTTGGTAGCAAAGCTCTGGGCTCGTGTGAGGTTCTGTTTTGTTCTCATTCATTCCCTGTTCCTGCCTACTTTCTCCACAACCCCGAGCCCACACGACAGCTACAAGACCGTGGCCCAGTTGTACCGTCACAACTACCAGTCTTGAATATCGCTACACCTCTCCCCTGATGATGACTGAGATTCTTCACAGAAAACTCCCTCTCTGATGTCATCTCATCCTATGTATCTGCAACTCACCAAACAACCACTAGCCAAGCTTCTGTCCTTCATGCCTGTATTCCCAAACACCTATCACAATAATGGGCATACAAGAAATGCTATGACTGAGATTCTTCACAGAAAACTCCCTCTCTGATGTCATCTCATCCTATGTATCTGCAATTCACCAAACAACCACTAGCCAAGCTTCTGTCCTTCATGCCTGTATTCCCAAACACCTATCACAATAATGGGCATACAAGAAATGCTCAAGAAATGGTCACTGAATGAGGGCTTTTGTTGCATAAATTGTTCAAGATTAGTTATCTTAAAGGACACTTATCTATCTATGCAGACAGAGTCTAATAATGTAACACTGGCCGTTTTTTTTTTTTTTTTTGAAAGAAAAGCACTATACATATATGCAAAAGGCAATATGCTTAAAGCTGAATTACTTAAAATAATTTAAAGTACATGTAGCATGGTCATTGTAACACCAGAAGAATCTGAAGCATCAGGTAAAAAAAGACTAACTGCACATACATTGAAAATGTTCACTTTTCATCCCTGCATTTCAAAAATTGATAATAATCAACTGTGGTATATTCTTACAACACAATGCTGTACAGCAGTAAGAGGGATGAACTCTTGATACACAACACAACATGGATGTGTTTCAAAAACATGCGGAGTGAATGAGGCTTTACTCAAAAGAGTACATATTGTATGATTCCATTTATATGAAGTTCTTGACAGGCAAAACTAGCCTGTGATAGAAAAAAGTTAAAACACCAGTTGTCTTGGGAGCTGCAGCATGGATTGACTGGGCAGGGATGTGAGAGAACTTTATGAAGTTACAGTAATGATGTGTCCTTTGTTAAGGGGTTTGTATTACACAAGTGTATACATTTGTCAAAACCCATCTGATGGTTTACTTAAGATTAATACACTTTACTGCATGTGAATTTTGCCTCAAAATAAACAAAAAGGAAAAAATAACCATACACAAATATTGAACTCTAGTTAATGATAGGCATGCTGAAGAGTTCAAGGGCAAAGTGTACTGATAGCTGCAACTTATTATGAAATGCACTGAAAAACAAGATGGATTCATATAAGAAAGAAAGGGATGCTTGAAATTTTTCACAGATCTGCTAATCTGTGCAAAAGAAATATAGGAAGGAAAAACTGGAAACAAATGAGATCATTTATGATAGATAAAAGTAGATGGCAGTGGGGGCAGAAAGATGGGGGAGCAGGAGAGCACAGGGATGAGGGGCAGCACTTCTCAGGATATACCTTCTGTGTAGCTCTGACTTTAGAATCCTGATCATGTTCCACACAGCACTCCTCCTACCCCCCCCCACAAAAAAAAGTAAATATATTTAAAATCCATCAAGATGTGGAGGAAAGCCAAAATGGAACACAAACGGTAACAAATGAACCTAACTGTGTCGCAAATGAATGAGGTAACCACACTGAAGAGAGTTCGGCTGTATTCCATAATGCTACAGACAAAAAGAATGGTATACAAATATTATAGGCTAGTTAATAAATTTGTGTCTCACGAGGGTGAGAAATCCTGAAACTACTTTATGTGTGTACTGGGATTGGACAAACAAATATATTGTGGATAATGAGAGCCATGTCCTTCACTGCTGGAGACAGAAGTTACTAATAAGGAAAGTAGAGGCTGGAATGAACCCTGTGGTGTGGAACAGGACTCAAAGGGATCAATATCAACTCATGACTTATATACACACACACTCTGATGCATAAATATAGAAGTGTGTATTTTAGGCATTAGTAAATTTAAATATATTTCCTAGCTCTATCTGCTCAGGTAGCCTAAAAAGCAATGACATCCGTGTAGCAATGAGCACATCCAGCAACCAGATCTTGGTTTCTAAACGCCATTTTCCAAAAAAGAACCCAGGGCTCCTTAGAGAACATAGGAAAATGCAGAATGAGCCTGCAACATCTTGTGGTGCCAGAAGATAAGGAAGTGCTCAAAGAATGAAGGAGGATGTCAGAAGGACTCAGGAGCTGATGTGAAGGAGCTTCCAATGATAAAACAGAGACCATCTGAACAACAAAATAATGATAATACCAGATTAGACCCCAAAGAATAAAATACAAATGGGCCCATCCAGACATAAATAATTGAATAAAAAATAAATGAAGAAAAAGAGGCACCTCTTCCTTACATTAGAATTTCAGCTAATAAATGTGGAAAGAATGAGAGACATAAAAAATTGCCACTAGAGACTCACAGGAATAAATACAGACAAGACCTTCCAACGAATGCTAAAATTCGTTGAAGAGAGTTTACAGAGAGGCAAAATATTTACATAGTCTCAAAGTATCTCCTCCAAAATGTTTATTATTTACAAAGGGAAAAACAGTGAATTTATGGTGAAGAAACCTGGCAGAGAACCCCTAAACCAAGTGATTAAAGACAGTATCAGTAGTAATACTGATTGTGTCCCTGATACTGTGAATACTGATTGTGTGATTATTGTGCCCCTCCCCCACCACGTGTTGCATTCTCTGAGAAAGCTATAATCTCACTTCTGTGGCATTCTTATAAAATATGCAGAACCTCAATCAAATCATGAGAATACTTTGAGGGATGTTCAACAAAGTGAAATGGCCAGTACACTTCAAAAGAGTCAAGGTCATGGAAGACAAAGACCGAGAACTATCGTAGATTAGAGGAGCTCAGGAGACAGGACACTGAGATGCAGTGTGGGATTCTGGACCCGACTCATTAGTGGGGAAGACGATGAAATTCAAATGAGATCTTTGCATTAGTTAAAAGTGTTGTCTTCATGTTAGTTTTCTGGTTTTGCTCACTGTATTTTGTTTTTGTAAGACACTAAAATGAGGGGAAGCAAGATGAAAGGTATTTGGGAACTCCGTACCATTCTGCAAATTTTCTCTAAGTCTAAAACTATTTCAAAATAAAAGCTAAAAAAAAAAAAAGACGGAATGATGGATGGATAGATGGACTATGTGATAGATAAATAAATGTATTAAAATGCTAATTGTGTAATTTACATGGAGGACAAATGGGTATTCACAGTACAGTTCTTTGCACTTTCCTGCATACTTGAAATTTTTTAAGTAAAATGTGGAAAACACCCAATTAATAAACTACGTTTAATTTTGATTCTGGTGGTAACTAATTTATTCCTAATTGAACATAAAGAGCTACGTAATCAAGCAATTTGACATGAGTAAACTGGAATAAAATTACTTTTGCTGATCCACATAACAGAAGGAAAACCACACTCTGGAGTTAGGAATCAGAACGATAATCTAAACAACAAAGGATCAAGCTGAAAATAGCCAAGAGAAGAGCACACAAAACTTTAAAAGTAAAAATGGAGTATTTAACAAAAGAGGATCAATCTACTTTTAGGTTCATGAATACTCATACTGATAGAATACACTTGATACTAGATGTCTCTTAGTAGTGGCCCGATTTAAGAAGCTCATACTACATCCCCAGTCAAGGCCTGTCCCTGTGAGTACAGATCGACCTTATCAAGCCACTGATTAGAAAAGGGAGGAGGTGGTAGAGTCAGCTAAGCTAGGGCTGGTGTAAGTTGGTACAGTTGCCTTATTTAATATTATTTAATTGCTAAATAAACGGATCTAATGAATCAGCCCCACAGTAAAATGATGTAACAAGCAATAAATCTGCACTGGTAACCTTTGGTGTTCTGTATGAATGTACACACTGTAACCCACATATTTATCACTGAATGCGGGAAACCGTGGGGTTGTAATGAAATACACACATGTTCCTTGGAGACTGAGATTCAGAAGATGAGGAAGGGAAAAACATGATCTTGCTCTAAAGATTCACAGATCAGGAAACATCCTATGAGATAATTCAGAAAGCTTCTGGTTCCCAGTATAGAACAGGAAACGCCAAAGGTCCAATTCAGCCCTAGGAGGATATACATTTAGGGAAAATTCCAAAACCTAGTCCTCCTGGGAACTCAGAAAGGAATCAGACCCAGAAGGTGGAGGCTTCATCGGCTGCTAAACTTATCTGGTTCTCCAAGTGAACTGAGTGCTTGAAAACTCTGTTCAAAAATCAGTTTCTCAGAAATCAGTTTTGAAGCTGAAGGAGAATTAAAAAATACTTTCACAGTGACAAATGTCCTTCTTTTAACTTGTGGAGTATAAAACTTGGATATCTCATTCTAGATCTGATAGATGATGTGTGTCAAGAAGGAAATCTGGTCCATAATCATAACACTTTCAAATACTGTCTTAGTAATAGTTTCTCTAAGACCTTTTCAGGCATGTGTCAGAATCTTGCACATTATTCTATATGTGAAAGGAATGCTTAGTGTTTCTAACTGAATCGTAGGAAGTTAATAATTCTGAATAACAGTGATTTTTGAAAGCAACAGCCAATATTCATTGAACACTTACAATGTGTCAGGCCCTGTGCTCAGCAACTAGATGTATTAACTCATTTAACAGTACTAATTCCTTTCCAGAGCGCTCACTCACCCTCAACAGGACACAGAGCAGACCTATTGTTTACTGGCAATCCTACAGATAAGGCGATGACTACTGAGTATTTGAGACTCCTCCACAGCCTTTTCTTTTTTTTTTTGTACACACTGAAAGTTTGCCAAGGGTTGAACTGAAAATTATTCCAGCTGCATTTATGTCAAAATTGCTAAATAGGGCCACTGCTCAAGCCAGTGCTATACTATCCATTTATAGTTCAACATGGCACTCTCCTACCACAGTCCTCCCTCTGAATCTTCAAAGAATACGCATCTTACCGAGAAAAGTGATTGCGTGACAAAGCTGTACTTGTGCAGCCTGAACATCGCAAGTATAAAAATTCACTCAGGAATTCTACAAAAGAATCTGTTAAAAACAAAGTTTCAGAGCTCACTCCATCCAACAGATATCCCATAACTAACTATATTTTAAAGCAGGAAGAACAACATTAATACCTTCAAATAATTATTTAAAAGGTCAATTCACTCTAATTCTTTTTCTGAATTAGGACATTAAATAGCACACTTGGTTTGATAGATCTGACACACCATTTCTCACTGTGTCTTTCTTACTTAAAGTTAAAAACAATTTGTGTCTATTTTTAAAGATAGGTTTTATTGGTATTTCCATGGCTGGACTAAATTGTTAGTAAGAAATGCAAGTTAAGATGCCATCTGAAATACAGACTTGTGTAGGTAACTAGTCTATAAGAAAGTTATCGGGTTTCCTAAGTAATAAAGCGAGCCTCTGAGCAGATGTGTTTTCTTTCTCCCCCCACCGTAACCACTGATCCCAACAGTGGAGCAAACTACTTCACAAATTCAGGAAAAAGAAGATGACTTAATAGTGCTCAAGCTGTCTGCTTTGACATTTGGAAATTTAAAACTCCCTGACTCTGTGTCTGACTATAAAATTGAAATATGGACTTTGCAAGGTACCCTGAGGAGAGGGCAGTGTGTGCATACTCACAAATAATTTACATACAAAACATACACAAATATATTTCATCCCTTCCCATGTTCTAAATGGTGACTATGGCCCTTCTATGAACCACCTCCCAGCTTCTTCCTCTTCCTCTAAAACCTGGGGCTACCCTATTACTTAGGTGGCCACAGCCTCATTCCAAGAACATATGTGAGCCCCCCTTTGTGGATCAAGGCTCTAAACCTCAAATCCCCTCCTTTCTACCCATAAAGGTATCTGTATATTCACTGGCTCTCTCTTCTCACCTTACAGGATCAGAGTTTCCACTTTCCTACCAATTTTTATTTCCTCAAGCTCTCTCTCCACTGCTTTTTCCCTTGGCCTACAAGATAAGCTCAAGTATTCAGCACCTGAGGAAAAAATTTTACCTTTTAACCGACCTCTCTAAATTATTGTGTGCTCTCTCTCCTTTGCTTTGGTGATAATTTTAGCTACTATGTCAGCCTTAAATCCATCTGCTTTTCTTCGTCTTCGTGGAGAGCATCCAAGCCTAGCCTCTCACCTGGTCTCTTCTACTTTATTTCAAAATGCAAAACTGATTGTGTTCTACTGTCTACATATTACTAGTTTCCTAACTGTGCTTTGACTCAAAGCCTTATGATTGAAAAGATGCAGCGTGAACTCCTGTCACTACCCTTTGCTCTGTCCACATCCTCAAGGCTCTGCACTTACTTCCTCAGTGCCTGGAAGTCTCTCTGCCCCACTCCCAACTGTCACTCCTATTTGTGCTTCATGTCTGAGTGCAAATGTCACATCCTTGAGGATCCTTCTTCGTCCCCCAGATTATGTTATGTTTTAGTGCTGGGCAACATGTTTCTTCCCTTGGAAGCACTGACCCAGTTTACAATGATAAACTTACTTTGTGTCATTATTCATTTAGTGCCTATC
This sequence comes from Galeopterus variegatus, assembly GCF_000696425.1. NCBI lineage: Eukaryota > Metazoa > Chordata > Mammalia > Dermoptera > Cynocephalidae > Galeopterus > Galeopterus variegatus. The sequence goes on along the minus strand of NW_007732850.1, from coordinate 15,224 downwards.
TCTCCTATGAGACCCTAAGATGCATGAGAGCAAAGCCTATGTCACCTTTGCTCACATTTATGTCTACAATGAACAACAGTGTCCAGCCCTTCTTAGGAACTCAGTAAACATTCACTCTTGTGCAATGTTAACCTCCCAGAAAGAAGCAGCTAGACTAGCTGTCCTTGCTCCCTGATTCCCTTTCTCTACTTATCATCACCGACAACTTGCCAATGGTCAACCTAATGTGTTCTTTTAATCCTACCCGACCTCAAGATATCATTTAGCCCTGCCGCCTGCATTCTCTGTTGCCTTCCTCACATGTCCTCCTGACTTTTGGAGTAGATGTTTGTCCTCCTTATCTCTTTGGCCTCTTCCCGTGGCTCCTCTTTGCTTAATCCTTAAATGTTAATCTGCTCCCCCAACTCCAAGTTCTGACTTTCTTGTTCTTCTCTTCTCATTCTATGTCACTGATTTCTTCATCTTGGAATATCTCTAAAAACCTAACCAAAGTTATGGACGCATTCCGTCGCAGCATGCCAAATGGAAATGCACAGAAAATATTGCCTTTAATGTCTGGTGGTTATGGAGCCCCGAACGTCAATCATCACAACCGGTGAAGGGCCCCACTGACCTACATGTCACCCACTTCTAACTGCCACCTTTGTCTGCTAAATCTCTATTCTGACTTTTGAGCTCAAGTCTTCATTTCAAATATGTATTTGCTCTCTCTTCCTCGCTGTTTCACAAGCGCTGTCAACAAACATTTCTTTCCCCACCCCTGCTATCTTTTCCTGCTTTCTCAAGCTCAAGTTGTTGCCCCAAGCTAGATACCTGTTTTTAAAAAATTCAAATTATTCGTCTACGGCATCTCTCTAAAGTCATCCAGGTGCCTTCCCACAAAACAAAAACTTTATCTTCTCAATCTAATTTTCAAAGTTTTTCAAAATGCATTCGACATCTTTCCTGAAAACAAACCGATTTCAGATCAGAATAAATAAAACTTATACACGTCAAAGAAAGGAACAATGAAATCATATTAACAGCCCCCCACCCTTCAACACCACCAAGAATAGCCAAAAAGTGCTAAGGGACCAATAAAAAGGAGAGCGTCCCCGACATTAAATGAGAAACGCTGTTCCCCTGACACGCACCCCAAGTCCAGCCCCTCCGTGCGCCCCTCCCGTTGCACGCAGCCGAGGGACCAATAAAAAGGAGAGCGTCCCCGACATTAAATGAGAAACGCTGTTCCCCTGACACGTACCCCAAGTCCAGCCCCTCCGTGCGCCCCTCCCGTTGCACGCAGCCACCCCCCGGCCCGGGTTCTGCAGAACCGCGGCGCGGCTGTGGCCTGGCTGGCCTGCTCCCTGACCCCACACTTCGCCAAACCAACACCCCGCTCTGTCCTCCTCATCCCGCCAACCTGGCGTTCTTCCCCACTGTTCTGACTTCTCAAAGTCCTCCTCCAGGCCCAGAACCAGTGACTCACACGTGGCTAGTGCGCTGCCCTCCCGCCGCCCCTCTCCGCGCTCGGTGCCAACAAACGCTCACCAGGTGCGGAGCACATGCGCCGTGTCCTGTGGGGGGCCCGAATGTACTAGAACAGGGAGGCCGCAGAAGGAAGAAAACCACGTTGCTTCGACTTCAAGGTATTGATAGTCCAGCAGAACAATTTTTAAAAAACATACAAAAACTAATTAAAATGCCAGGCTGAAAAACACAGGCTGCTGGGTCTATTCCGTGTTGCTCTAACAGAACACCCGAGAAAGAATAATTTGTTGTTTAAAAAAAAAAAAAGCATAAGTTTACTCGGCTCACTATTCCGGAGGCAAGAAAGTCCCCAAACTGGAGGTCCCATGGCGATGCTTCGACTCGCGGCGGACAGTGGCGGGGCAGCCGGCATGCGCACAGGGGAGGCCAACCCACGCTCCTGGGAACGCCCAGCCTCGCGAGAACTCGCCCAGCCTCGCGATAGCTAACCCCGTCTCGCGAGAACAACAGAAGTGCATGTGCGAGGGCTTTGCCCGCGTGGACCCCAGGACTTGCCATTAGGGCGCAGCTCCCGATGCTGCTGCGTGGAGGCGTCAGGGCTCCGGCACGTGAACTTCTAGGGGGACACGTTGAAATCGTTGTCCAGGCTGATACCGTATTGCTGTACAAACTGATGCAAAACGTCATTTCTACTTCTCTAAAAGTGCATCTTACGTGTACTCTTGTGCCTTTGTGATTGTCGTGTTCATCTGCATCCACAGCTGGTGTGGAGGCCTTCTGAGGGCGGGCGCTGTGTTCCGCCAACCCTGGTGAAGCCTGAAGCCGAGGAGAGGGCACGGCAGGAAGCAGAAGAGGCCAGAGACCACCTGTCCACGGGACCAGTTTTTATAAAGGTAGCTCGCCTCATCCTGACCGTGAAATTGCCGCAGATAATAACTAAGCCTCACATTAACCATAACTTTTCTTTTTCAAGGAATTCATCATTTACGCACCCAAGTATGTGTAGCGGAATTTCAAACAATAAGTTCAATTGCCTTGATCTCCTAAAACCCTAAATTTGAAGTTGAGATTAAACATGTCCTCCAAGACCTTTTAGTAGCAATTGAGAAATGCAATTTAAGAAAAATGAGTTAAAGTATCTATGTCTAAACTCCTTCTCTACTATCTCATAAAGGTGATAGTGACATCGGGTCAAGAGCCAAGCCAGCGAGGGAAAGTGAAGACGCTGCTGGTCTTGCAGCCGCCGTATCTGGCCAGCTGTTACAGTAGGTGGTTGGCGGTCCCCTGTGAGTCACACAGGAGTGAGGCGAGTTCTTGACCAGTACTGTAGGCGCTGAGATCCGGTATTTGCTTTTAGACCGTGGGAGCAAAGACTAACAAGGAAAATGCAGCAGAACAGCTGGGAAACAAATTCCCTTCTGGCCTGCACAAAAAGGGTTTCTGCCAAGTCATTTTCCATCCTGGAGACAGGGAAGGTCTAGGAAGGATACGTGCTTTTTTGTCCTTCAAATTCATTTCTTTTGCCCTCTGCCTGGCTTCACTTATCACTTTCCACCCCCTGCTAAAAATGATGCTAAGCTTTGACTGTTTTGTAACATGAAGGTTGACAAAAATATATTCAGCTGGACGAGCAACTAAAAAAATGTTAGTGTGTTTCCTTTATCCTTTTGAATACTGCATCTTCAGCAATTTGGGGATTCAGGCTACAGAATAAATTAGTATTAGCTTGTGTGGTGGCATGGTTTTACCCTGTCCTACCCAACCAGTTTCTTAACTTTATAAAATCTTGTCATGTGTACGGCTGAAATAACAATTCTGACCTCACCAAACGCTACTTGACTGAGAGAGAATTCTATAAGCCTAAGAATATGCAAGTTACTACTCACCCCTCTCTTGATTTCAAGACAGCCATGAACTGCTTCATCAGGGAACTGTCGGTTCTTTTGGAAAACCACCTGGATTCCAGCTACAATCTTGTAGGATTAGAGTAAAGCAGCCTTCAGAAGAATGAAGGCATCTTAGGACCCACAGTTTATCATTCAACACTTAGTTAAAAGTAATTTTTTCACCTGGCAGTATTTTTGTTGTTGTTCTTGTTGGCTGAGTAATAAATTCATTTTCTCGACACAAGAATCTGGCAATATATCTTACTTTACTAACATTAATTTTTGTAGCATACAGTCTTTTAGTTTTGGTAACTCCTTGCGTGAGCTGGTTCTTCCTGTGAGATGATAGTTAGCAATGCGTATCAGGGTGTTCCTATGTAAGGAATACTCTTCTAGTAGGGAACATTCAAAACATAGTCAAGTTGAGAAAAAGTATACAAACTACTTATGCATATACATCAGTAATGAACATACTCCTTTGATTTTTTTCCGGTCAGATCTGATCCACTCGTAGCTTTCAGCATCGTCCCTAGCCCTTTACCTTTCTTGCCTGTAGGTATGCTAAAATGAAGACCTGGAAATTGAGCAAAGCAGAGTTGTTTAAAGTTGCAGAGGGAAAATGTAAAATTAATAACGTCTCACTTATCCAAGAATTGCTTATATGGGTATCTCAGCTAATTGGAACTCTGCTGAGAAAAAGGGAAAGAGAAAACAAAATATTTCAACAGTCAAAATAGAAGTGACAAAGCTAATGCACTAAAAATCACGTGCCTCTTATACGTGGAGAGGCAGACACAGGAAAATAAGTGATAATTACCTGAAGAGGAAAGAAAGTTGTAATAAAAAGTAGTACATGAATTTGAAAAGCATGCTAATGTAGAGCAAGCCAGTGCAGAGACAGAAAGGTCTAATACTGTCAAGAAACCCCGAGTACCTGTGGCTATAAAAGGCTAGAAAAGCCACTAGCACATAGTAGGCTGTCAATATGAATTCACTGATGAATGATGGACAGGAACCGCTGTTTTATATGATGACCCAAGATCTCAGTAAATAGGTAGATGGCATTCAATATGATTTAACTTAGGTATAATGATAGAAGTAGAGTAACATTTTACTGTATTTTTTTTAAAAGCTTCCTATAAATTTTCACGTACAATGATGCAAACATCAGACATGGATTACTGAATTGGTTCTAGAACAAAATCTGAGCCGTCACCTACTCTAAGAAAAATAGAATTCTGCCATGCTCTAGCAGAAAATGGCCAAATGTAGAATTCTGTATGATAGGGCCATTTAATTTCATCCCTTTGGGCAATATGTGGTATTTTTTTTCCTACATAGAGATCTTCAAAAAATCCTTAGAAAGATTTGTATTACTTTTTTTTTTTTTCTAATGGCAGGTGACTGGTGGAGATCCAAACCCTTGACTGTGGTGTTATAACATCACACTCTAACCAACTGAGCTAACTAGCCAGCCCTCATATTGTCTTTATATAATACTGTTTTTCCGTGAACTTTTTAAAGTACCTAGATTAAAGAAAATCTCCCTCATACATAACATACTATGTATTTTACTTAACTTGTTATTGGTCTCTCCTTACTAGAGTGTAAAATCCACAAGGGCAAGAATTTGTGGCTATGTTGTTCACTGCTATGTCCCCAGCCCCCAGATCAGTGCCTGGCAGAGTAGGGGGTCAATAACTAAATGAACAAAGAAAATAATAGGAGAGTAAATGTTGTGTCTTTGGCTAGGTGGCAATATCATTTCTAAATCAACACATAACAGGCTCTCGTATGTGAGGCACACTGTGCTCGGCAGGTGCTGGGGTGTAGAGGAGCTTACGGTCTGCTTTAGAGAAGGAGACGTTAAAATATAGCAAGCATCAGGAAAGAGGATGTTCAAGAAGCATATCACAAGGATGCCTCGTCTAATCTAGGCGGTCAGGAAGGCCCACCATGAAGAAGTGGCATTTCAGCTGAGACCCAATTACAGCACAGTTGGCCAGGCAAAGAGAGGAGAGAATATTCCAGGCAGACCAAAGAGCAAAGCCAGGGTCTGGGATTGAGAGAACGGTATCCCACCTCCTTAGAGGAACTGCAAGAAGTTTAGAAAGACAGGACACTAACATGGGAGGTGGAGAGAAGGGGAGAGAAAGCGACTGAGCAGAAGATATGGAGAAACAATGCCAGGCAGGCAGAGGAGGATGAGCTTTATTCCTGGCTAGTGAGAAGTCACTGAAGGGCTTCAGGTTGGGGAGTGGCATCATCAGATTTGCAATTTTTTAACATTTGCTCTATATTGTGAAAAGTGAATTGGAGGTAGCTAAGAGTGGGTGCAGGGAGATAAGTCAGGAGGACAGAGCTGGTAGTGGCTTGGATTAGGGTAGTGATAGTAAGAGGTATGTGTTACGAATGCAGCATGGATTTATATAAAATCATTATCCTTATTCAGGTACTCTATTTTCCTCAAACTTTCCTGACATGACTTAAGTCATCCAACAACCTAAACAAAAAGAGGATAGAGTTGTATGTGGGTTAAGATAAAAATGATGCTATTATTAAAATGTTATAAATTATCTTCTTGGCCGTACAGCAGAAAATCACGTGCCTCTTATACGTGGCTGGGACTTTATGTCATTTGTACCCAGAAAGCCCTAATGAAGATAACAGACTTTTATTAAATTCATACACTTTTAAGAAACATGGCAAAGTATTTTTTTTTTATTCCTTTTTGTCTTTTTTCGTGTCCGGCAACGGGATCGCAACCGTCAGTGTCGCACCCGCACCTCGCTCAGCCAGTGAGCGGCCGGTCTGTATGTGGGATCCGAACCCTCGGCGGGAGCACTGCCGCGCTCCCAAGCAGCGCACTGTAGCAGTGAGCCACCAGGCCGGCCCCATGGCAAAGTATTTTAACATTATTTATTTTGCAGGAATAATAGAGACAACATATTTTAGAGCATTTGCCAAATGAAATGTGCAACTAACAAATAACAAAAATGGCTCCTTTGTTGAAGAACATAAATCCCAAGGAGGTGTTTTCCCCAAGGTAACACAGATAAGAAGTGACTAGTGCGAGGACTGAAACCTAGTCTTTTGGACATCAAACTTGATTTCAATCCAGTGACTTTATGATATAACATTGTGTCCAGCAGAATCCTCTGATATATGGCCTTGTCCGATTTAATGCCTCATTTGGGATTTTACTTATCAAAAAATACTTTCACTTGTTTATTAAGTGTCCGCTGTGTGCACAATGCCAGGCTCTGTAGACACAATGATGGATAAGACCAGGTCCTGACCTCACGGGGCTTACAGTCTTACAAACAGGCAATGGTAACACTATCCACAAAATCCTAAAGGATAAAAGAATACAGAATGTTTGAGGCACATCTAAAGAGCAGAGACCTAGACTCAGGGCAGTGGGAGGGTCAGAGAAAACTTCCTTGAGGACTGTCATCTAAATTACAGAAATAAGACTCTTCCCAATAACTGCCAAAACCTCGCTCCAGAATAATTCCAATTTGGATACCCTTTCCTGACTGTCTCCTATATTTTCTTTCCAAAATGATAGTCACATAGTACTTTTTATAAAGAGCTTTAGAGTTTAAAAGTGATTTTGCATACAGCATTTCATTCGATCCTCACAGCAATCCTATGGAAATAAACTAGACAGGTATTATAATTCCCATTTTACAAGTGAAGGAAACAGGGGCTCAGAGAGGTTAAATTAAATTGTGCAATTTCACACAATTAGTAAGGAGAGACCTGAGCTTAGAACCCAAGTTTTTAGACTTCTTGTCTATTGCTCTTTGCATTAAGTCACAAATCTCTTGCTTAATTTACATTCTGTGTTTATCAGTCTCACTACTCTTTCTCTTCTGCCTGATCGGTACCTTCTCTTACGTATTTTCTTCCCTTCATACAGTGGTTAGAGACTGGAGAACCTGAGAAGCTATAACCTGGCTGTTGGAAACATGTGCAAATATAGAATTCAAGAACATTTATGGAATAATACACAAATGAATGACAGGTAAGTGAGTGCTTAATAAGTAAATTCCTAAAGGAGCTGTAGGGTCCAAGGAAAAACTTCCTCTTCACTCTGAAGTTTCATTAATAAAAATCACTGATAAATTTAGATCAATGTGAAGAAAAGGTGTAACAGACTTTTTTATTTAATGTGCTGGGAGAGGCAAAGCAGGGGGGAATCACAAGAGAGTGATGTCCCAATTTTCCAGTGGGACACAGAGTTTATATACCCATCTCCATAGGGAAAGGGGCGATGGGGGTGTAGGAGTAAATGATTCTTGGGGACACAGTGGCCTGGAGGGTATACAATGGCCTGGGACATCTGTTTGACCCACAAAGCAGACAGTGACTGGTAAATGATTTTCTTCAAAATACTGAATGGGACTGAAATAGAAGACAATGGTCTGTGACAAAAGTTAGTCTAGGCGTGTTGACAGACTCAAGTCTTCCTTCCTGTGATATGAGTTAAGTTAATGAAAACTCGAAAAGGACCAGCGGTGACTGTCATCTTCGGAGGGTCCAGACTTTAGGCAGATAAGGGACCAGCTTCCTCCTGTTCTTTGGAGGGTGACAGAGGATTGAGGGACAGGAGGGAGCGGTCAGAGAGACCATGAGGCTGCTGCTTTATTCCAGCATGTGAAAGCACCATTTTTTGGGTAACAGCTTTCTGCACCCCAATAGAACCAATTTAATTCAAAATCAACCTACACTGGGCACACTACAGACTAATTAAGAACTTTCCCACTTGAATTTTGTTTACAGTTTTGAAGGAAAGGGAGGGATAAAGAATGACAGGAATGAACAGTGCAATTTACTCCTTTCCATCTGCCCTGGAATGAGATGAATTTCTAAATACTAGGAGTGCGTGTTGTTTTTACTTAACCACTCAGTCACAGGTTAAATGAAACAACTAAAAAAAAAATTGCTGCAGGAAGAAATCCACACACAAGTGCTGGTCACCGGAGAGGTATAAATAAATGAATCCCAAAATATGAAAAATAGGAAGACAAAATCATGCAGAAGTGGAATGGCAACTTCAGTGTCACTTTTACTTAAGAATTAATCACACAGTAAATGTGGAAGGAATAAACGGCTCTGTGTATTAAAAAATAAAGACGAATACCCAAAGATTTGTAGAATCTATCGCCATGTTTCCAAATTTATTCCCAGTATGCATGGGTTCCCTGTGATGCTGGGCCTTCCTAGGGTCAGTTGTCCTGACTGTAATTATACAAAATCTTTGGGAGTCAGAGATGCTATCTGGGAATTGGGTAGTCTGTTCAGGGTGAGCCCCTCACTTTCTGATGCTAGAAAGGTCTGTCTAGAATTCATTTTCTACAAGTCAGGTCTGAGAGTGCAGCCAGATCTAAAGCACATTTTCTCTTGAACAAAGGAGCAGCCATTCCCAAGGCCCAGTCCAACCTGAAATACCAGATTTCCTAAGGAGAAGTCTGCCCAGAGTCCCTCCCAGCTCTCTCAGTACCATGTTTAACCCCTTCCTTCCCTCAGGTCCTCAGGAGTCTACCTTCAAACACCATGAAGGTTATTTGAATTTTTAAAATATATGTATATCTGGTGAAAATTCTCATGTCTAAACTACTTTTGGGGGTATGGCCGGTTACCTCAGTTGGTTAGAGCATGATGCTGATAACACCAAGGTCTAGAGTTTGATCCCTACACTGGACAGCCACCAAAAAAATTTTTTTTAAATTTTTTAAAATAAACTACTTTTTGGAGATGTGTGCATAACATTCCTTTATACATACATAATCATTCCAAAGAATATTGAATAAGAAAATTGTATGAGGTAACAAATAGTACCACCACTAATTACAAAGTTATTTATTAATCTTCCCAATTTATTTATCTTTTTGAATAAAAAGGGGAATTATGTTAATAACTCTGGTCATTTTTCAAAGTCTATCACCATGAAATTTTGAGTTGGTTCACAAATAATGTGTATGAGACATCTTTTAAATTACCTAAAGTCTCTGTTTTGCTAATTAAACTCTGCACACTCCCATTCAGTAAATGAAAATATTAAGGTCCATACTGAGTTTCTTTTTATTCCAATTGTTGATATTCCTGTTGTCCTTTTTAAAAAGTCAGTCTTTGGATTCTGCAGTTTAAGGTTCCTGTTAATTATACTTGACATATGCAATTAAATATGAAAAGTTTTGGCTACTAAAAATCCTGCAATCCTGGAATCTGAAGCATAAATCTTTTGGTAAAAACTAATAAATTAAAGAAATGCAAATGAGAGAAAGACATACTTTTTTCATTTCTGTTTTCTTTCTTTTTTTAGCCTATGAAGTTAGGAAAGATTTTAAAGGAAAACACTGACACTCATTGGTAGCAAAACGTGGAGGAAATGAAGACTCAATCACCACTGATAGGAGCATAAATCAATATAACTTATTTGCAAGGTAAGCTAGCAGTTAGTATCCAAAGATTTAATCATTTCCTATGATCTGATAATTCTCCCTTCCTTGAACAATTTATTCTAAGGAAATAATTAAAGATGCTCAAAAACTTATGGGTAAAACATTCATTTCAGCATCATTTATAATGGTCAAAATTAGAATCAAGCATGCATGGGAGAAATGAGAAAATAAGTTGCAGTTCCCTGATTAATGTGGTCAAGGAACCCGACCCCAGAAGTCTTCATTTCTCACTCTGAGTTCTGCTATGCACTTTAATGTGACTTCACGTGAGGCATACAGTCTGTGCACTGAATTACTCAGAAACAGAGTAAATTAGTTTAATGAGTTGTAGATAATCTACCAATCAGCCAGGGCTCTGACTAAAATTACTAAAATCCAAGCACTGTATTAAACTTTTATGCCCAAGAGTATGTAATTTATTTTAAAAGTTTTTTATTTTCCTGAGTTAAGAGCTCTACCAACAAAAGGCAATTTGTTACCACTGATTTTTATATCATCCAGTTATTTATTTTACAGATGAATATAGCAATAACATAGATAAAATATTTTTAAAAGTATTTTCTCAAATAAAATCTATGCAGTTCACATGATGGTTTCTTCCTGGAAAGAGTGAAGTGCTCGATAAATACCAGCTGGTCACAGCTAATGCTTAATAAGCTTCACACGTGCAGATTCACGAAATTTCCCTGCAGCCCTGTTAGGTGGGCACTATTATTATCCCCTTTTACAGTTGAGCAAATAAATGGAAGCACAGACAGTTTAAGTTATTTGCCCAGATAACCCAGCTAGGAAATGGCAAGGCCAGAATTGGAATCCAGGCAGTCAGCATTCAGAGCCTAAGGTCTCAACCACTGTGCAACACTGATATTAAAATACAATAATTAGATACAAATATAATAATTAAAAAATATTTAAATGCACTGGGCATTTAAATGCACTGGTTAAATAGAAGCAGAGGAGGGAGGGAAGAGCTTATCAAGGAGGCAATGATACCAAAATGTTCATTGGGCCACAGGGGAGAGGAGGCAGGTTGGTGAAGAACATTGTAGGCCAAGAGCACAGTTTGACCAAAAGGACAGGCCTAGGAGTCTTGTCCCTGAGGCTAGAGTGCCAGCAGTGAAGAAGGAAAGGCGGGCAAGGACTAAAGGGCAAGGGCTCTATGTTTGATCTGATCTGTATTTTGTGGCTGTGTTTTTTGTCTTTTTTGTGTGTATGAGAAATGAAGATGGAAGAATTTTAAGAGGCAGCGTGACATGATCAGGTATTGTTTTCAAAAGAGCCATCACTGGCAGCAGCATGAAAAGTGGACTAGAGAATGGAAAATGTTGGGATCAAGAGGACCAGTGAAAAGGAAAGACGTACAGTAGCTGTAGGGCTGCTGGATTAGAGAGGAAGGGACACATAAAAAGTCTTACAGCAGTTAGAATTCAAGGCTTTGACATTTAAATGCACTGGTTAAATAGAAGCAGAGGAGGGAGGGAAGAGCTTATCAAGGAGGCAATGATACCAAAATGTTCATTGGGCCACAGGGGAGAGGAGGCAGGTTGGTGAAGAACATTGTAGGCCAAGAGCACAGTTTGACCAAAAGGACAGGCCTAGGAGTCTTGTCCCTGAGGCTAGAGTGCCAGCAGTGAAGAAGGAAAGGCGGGCAAGGACTAAAGGGCAAGGGCTCTATGTTTGATCTGATCTGTATTTTGTGGCTGTGTTTTTTGTCTTTTTTGTGTGTATGAGAAATGAAGATGGAAGAATTTTAAGAGGCAGCGTGACATGATCAGGTATTGTTTTCAAAAGAGCCATCACTGGCAGCAGCATGAAAAGTGGACTAGAGAATGGAAAATGTTGGGATCAAGAGGACCAGTGAAAAGGAAAGATGTACAGTAGCTGTAGGGCTGCTGGATTAGAGAGGAAGGGACACATAAAAAGTCTTATAGCAGTTAGAATTCAAGGCTTTGAGGGCCGAGCCCATGGCGCACTCGGGAGAGTGCGGTGCTGGGAGCGCAGCAACGCTCCTGCCACGGTTCGGATCCTATATAGGGATGATCGGTGCGCTCACAGCGCTCACTGGCTGAGTGCGGTGCGACCGGTCTCAAAAAGAACAAAAAAAAAAGAAAAGAATTCAAGGCTTCGATCACTGGTTAGAGGTGAAGGATTAAAGCAACAGAGATGACTGACTGAAGAAAAACTACTTGAATACATATGTGGATGTATTTTAGAGGCATAGTGCTAAGTAAGCCACTTTTCAGCAGACCACTTAAGTTCAGAAAAGGGGAGTTTACTTTTTTCTTCTTGATGTTTCCCCCTTTCCTAATAACATCCTGAATCACAATTGCTCTTTTCTCTTAATTACTAGATCAACTCAAAGTAAACAAAATTTTCTGAGAATTCTTTTCTCAACCACCTTTCCATAATCAAATTTGCTTTGAATTTATCAAGGATAGAAAAACTCTCATTGAACACAGGCAATTCTATAATCTTGTTTTCTAAAACATAGAAAAGGTTTTTCAAGGATAGACCTGATCCTGACTTAGAGATTCACATACCATAAAAATCTCCATTTTACCTCTTTCAAACTTTATCTTAGTTTTTACTTGAAGGTAAGGAAAAAATTCACTTACGTTTTACATATAAAAAGTCTTTCCTAAGAATGACTCTTTTAGCTGTGACGTGTATTCTCTAAGAAGTCGGTTTAATTTTTTTAAATACATCTAAAGGGATACAATTACAAATTTATGTTCTGGAGGATAATTAAACAACCAGGTTAAGGATCTTAGTCAATAGTAAATATACCTTTCTCTTATCTAAACTGCAATTCAGTTCTAACTCATGATAGCAAGTTATTAAAATAATTTTCAAAGACTGATTAAATTATAAACTAATAAATATATATTTAAATTAAATAATAAGAGCCTTTGAAAACTACTAAAAAGCAATTATTTTCAAAGAACCAGACAGCAGCAGCTGAAAACTCCATACTAGAAACAAGTACTGGTGACACACCAGAGAGTCATGTAACAAACCCACCAATCTCAAAGACGGTCGCAGAACTCTCCTAGATCTGCATGTCCTGACCGCCCTGGGGAGGAGGCAGAATTACAGCCTAATTAGACCCAAAGAAGAAGGCTTCGTCTCTTCTCCCAAGAGATGCAGAGGTAAAGCTGGAATTGTAATTTGCTGGATTGCCTAGACGGAGCATAGCTCTTGCACCATCCTCTGAAGTAAAGGCTAAGTATCTAAAGGAAAAGCTTTAATGGGAATATAAGACACTGAAACAATTACAAAGAAGTCTATTTGAGAAAAATGATGGAGTACACTTAAAGTATCTTCTATATCCAGTAATATTCTCTTTAGCAGTAAATGCTGTTACTAAGTAATGATGGGAATAAGCAAAAGTACTCAGGCTTTGAAGTCAGACAGACTGGCACCACTTAGTCGCTGTGTGATCTAGGGCCAGTTGCTTAACCACTCTGACATCTCATTTTCTTCATCTGCAAAATGGTGATAATTATACCTACTTTTAAGAAGTGGTGTGGGGCTGGCCAGTTAGATCGCCATGCTGGCCAGCCAAAAGAAAAAAGATGGTGCAAAGATTAAATGAAATAACACTTTAAAGGCACAATACCTGGCACACAATAGGCTCCAGTAAATGGTCTTACTATAGTTTGCCTGAAGCTTCTTCCTTGACTTCGTGTTTCTAAAAAACAAGTGATTAGAGAATTTTTCCCCTTTTAGCACTAAGTGACTCTTCTTTCTACCCGACCTTTCCTTATCTCTTGATTTGAGTCATGGCTGAAAAACAAAACAAAAACAAAACCTCAGGCCTACTCCTGGGTCCTGCAATACAAATGAGGTGAGAGCTCCATTGATGAAAAAACTGAAATAAAGCTTTAAAAATGTACAGTCCAGTGGACTGAAATACTGTGGTAACTCACAAGTGGGAAACAAATGATATGGGTTAGAGCAGTGATTCTCCAACTACCTGGGGTGAAGGGCTGCTTTTGTTTGTTTCACTTCGTTTTTTTTTAATTCCTGGTCCCTCAGGAACTAGCAAGTGGTTCTGCTGCTCATGACTATATCACAGCTCATGCTGCATGCAACTTACCACGTGAGGCAATAGCACCCAGAGGAGTCTTACCCTGTCAACAAGACTAATTCATTGATCACGTGCTTGGATGTTGGGGTGATGCTAAATTGTGAAAAAGTCTCTTTAACTGCTTACTCTCAATTTCTGTACTTACCTTGTCATAGACATGTAGCAAACAGGCTTTGAACTGATCTTGAACTAGTAGTCCATGGGCTACTCTCTGAGTTTGTCCTGACCTGGACCTCAAGGGCAGGATTTGGTTGTTAGATGGGCATCCCTGAAAGAGCAGGGGAGAAAAAGCAAAGCAAGGGTCTAAAGGCTGGAATACACCCTGCATGTACTCGAGATCATTATTTTTATCGCAGCTTGATAGAAATCGGTAGAATTTGGGGCAGGGTATAAAAAGGTATATAGCAGGGCCGGCCCGGTGGCGCACTCGGTAGAGTGCGGCGCTTGGGAGCGCGGTGGCGCTCCCACCGAGGGTTCGGATCCCATGTAGAGACGGGTCTGCTCGCTGGTTGAGCAGGGTGCGGGCGTGACACTGAGGGTTGCGATCCCGTTACCGGTCACGAAAAAAGACGAAAAGGAAAAAAAAAAAAAGGTATATAGCAAGAACTTCTGTATCTCATAATGTGAGGGAGAATTTAATTCAGTAGGGATCTCAAAAACAATAAAAGGAAGAGGACCTACGTGAAAGTATTCTAAATCCACTGCCTGATTGGCTTATCAGCAATTAAGGAGTAGAATCCAGAAGTGCACTCCTATGTAAGAACAGTCAACAGTTCAGGCTTGTGCATACATCTCAGGAATCCTCTTCGTTCTGAAAGGAAAGGATACAGGAATGATTCCAAGGTTTTGGTCAAGCTCTACTTGTCATGAACTAATGAGCTCAGGCTCTCAGGCCACACTGTCTGGGTTCAAGTCCTGGCTTCCCCATGTTCTGGCTGTGCAATCCTAGGCAGGTTGCTGATTTCTCTTTGCTCTGTAATTGGGAACAATAATATCACCTTCTCCAAAAGGTGGTGGTGAGGACTGAATGAGGTGACGTGTAAATGCCTTAGTGCAGTGTCTGGAGGTGTTAGCTATTACTACTACTACTACTGCTACTACTAATATTTTTATTAGGCTTTTCTCCTTGCAGGTTCATACCCAAGACCAATTTTAGAGGGGTTTAAGAAGTCCTAATCCAATACTCTAGAACTCAGGTGATGAACCCCTGATATTCGGAAGACCTAAGTCTGAGCAGAGCATGTAGGGTGTACTCCTTCTTTGGCCCTCTTTTCCTAGTTAGTTGCTACTCACATCCTTCCAAGTCCA
>NW_007732849.1:116253-123375 GCF_000696425.1 Galeopterus variegatus | reverse complement strand
CCGGTCTGTATGTGGGATCCGAACCCTCGGCGGGAGCGCTGCCGAGCTTCCCAAGCGGCGCACTGTAGCAGTGCGCCACTGGGCCGGCCCATCATTCTTTTTATTCTGATCCAGTGTATAGGAATAGCTTCTGGGCAGCTGCAGATGTGCCCAGCAGTAAGCATGCCACTCAAGGCACTTCCTATTTACAGGCTGAAACACAATTTCTACCCAGTGGGAGGAAAGTAATTGGGGACTGGGGTACGTCCCTTCTACCACTGTGAGCCCAGCTTGATTTAACTCCTTATCAGCAACTTCCTTCCAGGTTTTAATTATTAAATTCCCAGTGATAGGTCTCAGAAAACTACAGTTGACCCATGAACAATGCGGGGGTGAGGGCTACTGACCACATTCAATCAAAAAATCCACGTTCTAACTCCAAACATTTTCCAATATATTTATTGAAAAACCTACCTGTAAGTAGGCACCCCAAACTGTTCAAACCTGTGTTGTTCAAGGGTCAACTGGTATATACTTTGTCCCCTTTTGGATATTTTATACTTACATTTAACACATTTTTTGTTTGTTTTGAAACTTACACCTGTTGGTCTGTCTGTGGTATACCGTAATTCCAGTAGTTTTAACAGATGTATGGAGTATCCACAAGCACAATAGGATTCAGATTTCCTCACTACAAAAATTCCCTCATTTTGCCGCTTTTTAGTCATACTTTCACTCTACCCCTAACAACTGGCAACTTTTCATTTCTTTTTTGCCCCTATAGTTTTGGCTTTTCAACAGTGTCTTATAAAAGGGATCAGACAATACGGATACGTAACCTTTTGAATCTCATTTCGCCCATGCATTTGAGCTTAACTCATGTTGCTGCATGTATCAATAGGTTGTTGTTCTTGTTGCTGAATAGTATTTTTTTTATGAATGTACCATATGATAATATGATCTTGGAGGAGGATATTTGGTTTGTTTCAAGATTTTGGTGATTATAAATAATGCTGGTATAAACATTCATGTACAGGTATTTTATGTGATCAGAAGTTTTCATTTTTCTAGAGTAAATAATTGGGAGTGTGATTGTTGAGTTACAGAAAGTGCACATTTAACTTTATTAAAACATCCCTAAACTCTTCTTCAGAGTAGTTCTACCATTTTGCATTACACCAGAAATGTGTAATTTCCAGTTGCTTCACACCTACACTAGTGCTTGGTATTATCTGTTTTGTTTTTATTTTAGCAATTCTAGTAGGTGTGTAATAATATCTCATTGGTTTTAATTTGTATTTCCCTAATGACTAATGAGATGGAATATCTTTTTATGTTCTTATTTGCTATCCATATAGCTTCTTTGGTTAATAGTCTGTTCAAATCTTTTGTTTGATTGTATTAGATGATCTATTTTTCTATTATTTTGTCTTAAGATTTTTTTATATGTTCTTCTTGCATATTCTTCGCCTGATATGTGATTTGTGAATTTTTTGATCCAGTCTTTAATGGGTCTTTTTATTCTTGTAGCTGTGTCTTTTGCAGAATAAACATATTAATTTTCGTGAAATCCATCAATTTCCTATATTTTATGAAATATATCAATTTGTGTGGAGTATACTTTTGGTGTCTTCTCTAAGAAATCTTTGCTTAATCCAAGATAACAAAAAGATTTTCTTTTATGTTTTCTTCTAAACATTAGTTTTTTTTTGTTTTTTTTTGTTTTACATTTAAGTGCATGATCCATTTTGAGTAAATTTTTATGTAAGTTGTGAGGTATAGGTTTGTTTTTCTCACATGTAGATAACAAATTCTAGCAATATTTGTTGAAAAGACTATTCTTTCTCCATGAAATTGCCTTGGCACACTTTTCAAATATCAACTGACGAAGTTCATGTATGTATTTCTGGATTCATTCTGTTCTGTTGATCTTTGTGTCAATCCTTTTGCCAATATTATACTGTCTTGACTACTGTAGCTTTATAATAACTCAAACTCTGTTGTATAAGTTCCCAATTTTGGTCATCTTTTTCAAAATTATTTTGGCTAGCCTCTGATTTTTCATAGAAATTTTAGAACGAGCTTTCTATATAAATCCTTACCTGGGTTTTGCTTGGGATTGCATTTAATCTGTAGATCAAGTTAGGGAGAATTGACATCTTAATAATCTTCCAGTTCATAAACATAGCACATCTATGCATTTATTCAGAACTTCTTTGATTTCTTTCATTAGTGGTTTATGATTTTCAGTATACAGATCATACATATCTTGTGCACTTATACTCTAAATATTTCCTTTTTCTTGGAGGGAAGGTAGTCAGGGGAGCTATAGCAAATGATAATTTTTAAAAAAATGTTTCCAGTTGTTCATTGTTATTATATAGAAATACAATGGATTTCGTGTATTGACCTTGTATCCTGTGATGTTGCTAAACTCACTTATTTGTTTTATGATCTTTTGTGCACATTCCTTGAGACTTTTTACAAACTCAATCAATTCATGTTGTCTGCAAATAGAGTATTTTTTTTTTTTTACTTATCCACCTTTTATTTCTTTTTCTTGCCTCGTTACATTGACTGGGGACTTCCAGTACAGTGTTAAAAGTTGTTAAAGAGGACATCCTTTACTTCTTTCCAATCTTAGCATGATGGCCCTCAGACTTTCATTATTAAGTATGATGTTAACTGTAGGTTTTTCATAGATGATTTTATCAAACTGAGAAACTTGAGATTTATCAACTTTATTGTTCTTTTCAAAGAACCAGCTTTTGGTTTCACTGATTCTTTTCTTACTGTTTTTCTGTTTTCAATTTCATTGATTTTACTTCATTAATTACTTTCTTCTACTTGCTTTGGGTTAAGTTCACTTTTCTCTTTGTTGTTTTTTTAAAGTGGAAGCTTAAATTATTGACTGCAGACCTTTCTTTTCTCATATAAGCATTTATTGCTATAGATCTCACTTTAATCATTGTTTTAGCTGTCTCAAAAATTGTAATGTTATATTTTTTCTTTCAGTTCAAAATACTTAATTTTTCTTGAGTCTTCTTTTTAAATACATTGATAATTTATAAATATGGTATGTAATTTATAAATATTTGGGAATTTGCAAAATAAGTGTCAGTTGTTTTTCCTATAATTTTATTATGGTCAAAGAATGTAGTTTATATGACTTCAGTTCTTTTAAATTAATTACAGTTTGTGCTGGGACATAGGATATGACCCATTTATGTGTACTTAACAGAATGTATACTCTTCTGTTCAGTGAAGTGTTCAAGTTGGTTGAGTGTGTCTTTTAAGGGCTTCATATCCGTGGTGATTCTCTTTCTCCTTGTTCTATCAATTTCTCAATGAACAGTTTTAATGTTTCCAAGTATAATTGTGGACTTTTCTAAATCTGGGTTTCCTTCTATCAGTTTTGCTTCATGTATTTTCAAGCTTTGTTGTGAGAGGGTCACACATTTAGGATGGTTATGTCTTCTTGGTAAACTGACTCTGGTCATTATGCAGTGCCTTCTTTATCCTTAGAAGCTTTTCTTTTCCCCAAATTTTATTTTTTTGAAATTAATATTGCCATTCCAGCTGTCGTTAGGTTGGTGTTTCATGGTTTATTTTTTCCATCATTTTATCCTAACAACAAATTTTACTTAAAATTATTTTTTTTGTAGACAGTGTTTTATTTGATATTAAATTCAATTTTTTTCCTTCTGTTTTTGTTTTATCTGTTTGCATTTAATGTAATTATTGACATGATCAGATTTAGGTCTATCATTTATTATTTATGTTTGTACCCTGTTTTTTTCATTTTCCTGTTTCCCCTCTCCTGTATTTATTTGTATTATTTGAATATTTGATAGTGTTCTCATATAAGTGGAATTACGCAGTATTTGTCTTTTTATGACTGGCTTATATCACTTAGCATAATGTCTTCAAGATTCATCCATGTTGTTTCATGTATCAGAATTTCCTCTTTTTAAGCCTGCATAATATCCCAGTGTACACATATACCACATTTTGTTCATTCATCCACCAGTGGGTACTTGGGTTGCTTCTACCTTTTGGCTATTGTGAATAATGCTACTATGGATAGGGGTGTATAAATATCTTAGCCTGTTTTATGCTGGTAGAACAGAATACCAGAGACTGTGTAACTTATAAAGGAAAAAAAACATTTCTGGAGGCTGGGAAGTCCAATATGTAGGTGGTGACAGCGGGCAAAGGCTTTCTTTCGGTGTCTTCCCTTGGTGGGTGGGGGGAAGGCAAGAGAGAGCAAGAAAGCACCCAACTCGTCCTTTTGTAATGAACCCACTCCTCCATTAATGGCATTAATCCCATCACTTTGTCCTCATGGCCTGATAACCTCTCATTAGGTCCCACCTCCCAATGTTGCTTTGGGGATTAAGTTTCCAACACATGCTATTTGGGGACACATTCAAATCATAGCAATCAATATCTCTTGGAAACGCTGCTTTCAACTCCTTGGGATATTTATCCAGAAGTGAAATTACTAGATCACATGGCAATTCTATCTTTAACTGTATGAGGAACTGTCACATTATTTTTCATAGTGGCTGTACCATTTTACATTCCCATCAGGAGTGCACAAGGGTTTTAATTTCTCCATATCTTCTCCAACTCTTATTATTTTCGGGTTTGTTTTTTTTTTTAATTATAGACACACTCACTTCTGTGAAGTGACATTTCATTATTGTGGTTGTCTTTTATTCCCTAATGACTAGTGATGCTGATGTTGAACATCTTTTTATGTGTTATTGGTCATTTGTATATATTCTTTGGAAAAACATTTATTCAAGTCCTGCCCATTTTTGAATCGGGTTGCTGGTAATTTACATTTTCTTTCAGTAAACATCTATTTTTTCATTAATTTCAAGACTTTTTGTTCTTCATGAGTCATGGTTATCATATCTGCTTAAAAGCTTTTGATAATTCTACCATTTGAGTCATCTCAGGGTTGCGTATGTTCATTATCTTCTCCCTTGAGTGTTGTTGGTTTTTTTTGTTCTTTGTATGCTAAATGTTTTTTTTATTGTATACTGTACATTTTGAATATTATATTATTCTGCATTCTGTTAAAATCTTAGCAATATTGTGCATTTGTTTTATTTTAACAGGTAATCCACCCAATTATATTCAGATTACAAATCCTTTCCTGTTTCTCAGGAATTATGACTTCAATGTCAGTGTGATTTTTTTTAAGCCTTTGCAATGTTATCTAGTCACCTACATGTGTCCCACAGGGGAAAATCTGGAACCTGGGCAATAGTCTACAGCATAGTTCCATTTTCAAATCGTTTGCAGTATTGATTTGGGTCAGTTCCATACATGTGCAGTTCAGAGTTTATATACAGATTTAGGGGCTAGCTTTCTTTCACTGTATTATCTCTGTGGTTTCCCCTGTACACTCTGGCTTTCAGAAGCTTCTTCCATGAATGTATAGCACTGCAAGGCCAAAGACTGGGTTTTGGAAAGAGAAAAGTCATTATAAGAAACATCCATATGACATTTGTATACTTTGTAAAATAAATTCTTGATGCTAACCCATGAAATAAAGCCTACATATGAAATTTTTTATCATAATTTACTATTAGGAGAAAAATCCCCTCCCAAAGGTATGCCCATGTTTCCAACAATGAGAAGAATGGAAAATGGTAAGACTGCCTGTATTAAAGACAAATCTGGGTTTCTACTAAATTTTAGATTGAGATGTGGTATTGTGTTTGTTGGTTGTCAGAGTTTAGAGGCATTGGGACTGATAAGAAAACATTCAACAAATTGTACATTCAGAATGATTCATAGTATACACATAAATCAATTTCCCCTAGTAACTAAACTGACATTCTGCCTTTTCTATTTAAATATGTTCTTATGTTAATAGTCATATTTTTCTTCTTGAATATAGTTGGAATCATTTTCTCCCAATTCAGTGAAGCTTTGAAGGGCACGACTTAAGTTTATTTATTGAGGAGATGGAATATGGAGTCTAGTATCTTCAGAATGCATGAAATTTGTAACTTTATTATCTTTTAATCACAGTTCTTCATATGATAAAAGGGTTGACTTAGGGTTCCATCATTTCTACAATAAGTTACTCACCAATGATTTTTAAGACTGTATTTAGATTACATGACTCCCAAATCACTTAAATATGAAGTACCCTCATAATCAGTGAGAAAGACATTTATTCAGCTTAATTTCAGGTAAATCTCAGAGATCCAAAAGAAATGGCAAAATCTTTGGCCTCTGCATTCCATAGCAATCTAATTCAAGTACAATTTATCTTTTCTTTTTTCCCCCCTTCATTGTAAAATTAAAATTTTTACATAATTAATATATACATAATTATTAAAACATTGTTTTCTCATTATTGCCACTTTGTAGACTAACATGGGAAATAGAAAATACACTTGGTTTTATAAAAAAAGAGGAATAAACACATGATGGGAAAATACTGGAGAGCTTTACCAAAATACCCCCAAACAAACAGAAGAGTAGGTTTGGAAATTCTGCATGGAAACACCTTGCTCTTATGTTCTCTGGTCATTTAGTGGTTATCAACACAGAGGGACAACATGGAGAAGAGTATGAATCTTAGTGTCTGGTGTTTTTTTTTTTTTTTTTAAAGTAGAGATGAACAGAGAATTAGAACAATGCCTGTACTTAAAATAGATGTTCATTCCCTCAGAAGATAATTTTTTAAAAAATAATGTATATGAAAATATAAAGTGGAATCACTTTACTTGAAATTAAGAGATGAAGACATTTAATCCACTATTAATATTTTACTTATTTTAAATTAAAACACTTTAGAGAGTACTGTGATTTGGGTTTTTATCATGTTAAAAATTGATCACTTTAAGACTTCAAAGCAACAAGCTTTCAAATTTTTAATTTTCAAACTTTCCTTTATGTATATTCACACATTCATTTCATTAACTTTAATGTTAAGCCTTTGCCTCTGAGAACCATTTTCACTGGTTTCCATGGACTGCCTAAAAATGCAGTACATTTCCATTGAGCACATGGGCATAAAATTATGAAGAATTTCCAGATGTTGCTCAAAAAACCAACAGAAAATACCCCCCGTTCTTTCAATTGGAGACCTTAGGTGTATCTTCTAATTGGTTA
>NW_007732849.1:114336-115491 GCF_000696425.1 Galeopterus variegatus | reverse complement strand
ACTGAATAATGTAAGGGTTACTTTAAAGCCCTGTTTGGCATTTTAGTTAATATATTAACTAAAATATATTATTCTTCTAAATAATTTAAAATCCATTTACTTTTTAAAAAATAATTCTATATGAGTATCCATGCTCTACATTTAAAAAATTGAAATAATGCCATTTAAGTATTTTGTGGTTGATTGGGTACTTCCTGTTTAAAACAAAATTAGTGAGAACTGAGTACTTTTATCTTCCTCTAATTCTGTAACTCAGTTTCTCTAGCTTCATCATTTATTTTTCCTTCTGAATATACATAGAAGACTGGTGACTTTTGATTCATGTTTGACCATTAATTGGAAGTGAATTTTTAAACAAGGATCAGCAAATTACTGCCATGGGTCAAGTCCTTTGCTTAATGTAACTAAAGTTTTATTGGAGTACAGCCACCCTCATTAGTTTGTGTTGTTTGTGGCTCTTTTCATGCTACAACAGCAGGGTTGAGAAGCTGTGATAGAGACCATATGGCTCACAAAGCCTAAAAAACTTGACTGTCTATCTGCCTCTTTACAGAAAAGATTTGTTGGCCCTACTTCATAAGAAGATTGTTCATTTTGACCCTTGCATTTTACCCCCACACTTGATGTTATTCTATAACTCAGTTTTCTGAGTTATATCAAAATGATGCTCTCAGGGTATAACAATTGCACTGAAAAGCATGTTTTCAATATGTCTTGTAAATGGAATCACACAATATGTAGCTTTTAAAAATTTTTTTAAAGTTTTTATTTTTTATTTTTTTATTATCAAGAGTAATCTTTATTCTCATTGGTCTACTTACAAACTGGCAAAACTAAGCGATGCCAAGATCCTTCAGTTCAGCAGAACCTCCATTTGTAAAGGAATGAAAGTATCTTAAGAGCAAATTTAGCATGGTTATAATTAAATGTAATATACAAAACATTAAGTGGTACAATTAATAAAAAGGTAATAAAACATAAAGCTAACAAGAATTTTTTGGTGTTTTTCCTTAATACAAAAGGATTACACAATAAACCTAAAAATGTTTTAAAAATTGTATTCTCATCTTCCAGAGATGACTAACCACAGATAACATTTTGCTGTTTATGATCCTAGACCTCTTATATATATATGTATGTATGTATGTATGTATG
>NW_007732849.1:95146-113392 GCF_000696425.1 Galeopterus variegatus | reverse complement strand
CACTGGTTGAGTGCGGTGCGGGCACGACACCGAGGGTTGCGATCCCGTTGCCGGTCGTGGTACAGGTGGGCGTAACACCGAGGGTTGCGATCCCGTTACCGGTCACGAAAAAAGACAAACAAACAAAAATAATAATACTGCAATGAACACGGGAGTACAGAGATCTCTTTGAGAACATGTTTTCAATTTTTTGATATATACCCAGAAGTAAAATACTAGATCCCATGGTAATTCTATTTTTAATTTTTTGAGGAACTTCAATACTCTTTTCCACAGCAGCTGTACCATTTTACAATCCTACCAACAGTGTGCAAGAGTTCCAATTTCACCACATCCTTGCCCACACTTGTTATTTTCTGTTATATATTTAATTATTTATTTATTTTTTGCATAGTGGCCATCTTAACAGGTGTGAGATGATATTTCATTGTGCTTTTGATTTGCATTTCCCTGATATTTAGTAATGTTGAGCTTCTTTTCACATTCTTGTCGAGCATGTGCGTATCTTCTTTGCAGAAATATCTATTCAGTCCTTTGGCCATTTATTTTATTTTATCAATATACAATGTAGTTGATTTTTGTGTCCCTTTACAGGTTCTTCCCTCCCCCCTCCCAACCATCAACATCATATCTGTTCACTTGTCTTAACAAGTTCAAGGAACTGTGACTGTTGTGTCTTCTTCCCTGCTCCCCCACCCCCAGTTGTTTGTGTATTTATTAATTTATTTTTAGCTCCCACAAATAAGTGAGAACATGTGGTATTTCTCTTTCTGTGCCTGACTTATTTCATTTCGTATATATTTTTCTAAGTCCATCCATGTTGCTGTGAATCACTCAGCATTCAGGAAATGCAAATCAAAACCGCACTGAGATACTATCTCACTCCAGTTAGGATGGCTAATATCCAAAAGACTGAGAATGATAAATGCTGGCAAGAGTTGTGGAGAAAAAAGAAACCTCCTACACTGTTGGTGGGACTGCAAAATGGTGCAGCCTTTATGGAAAATGGTCTGCAGGTCCCTCAAACAATTACAGGTAGATCTACCATTTGACCCAACTATTCCACTGCTGGGAATACACCCAGAGGAATGGAAGTCATCATGCCAAAGGGGTACCTGTACTCCAATGTTTATTGCAGCACTATTTACAATAGCCAAGAGCTGGAACCAGCCCAAATGTCCATCATCAGATGAGTGGATACAGAAAATGTGGTATATCTACACAATGGAATTCTACTGTGCTATACATTTTTAAAAGTTTTTAAAGAAGTTCTTCCTCACAGATAACAAAGGTGCTATAGTCTAAATCATCATCTATGAAGTCATTTATTTACCTTCCACATTAAGAAATTTTGATCCATCACAATCCCAATTTTTTATATTGTTTTAGGTAAGAATGTAATTTTTCCTAATATACTGATCTTGTTTCAATACCATCTACTAATTAGTGTCACTAAAGAAATGTAGCTTGAATGTTTTATTGAGATTGCATTGAATGTATAGTTTAACTTGGAGAGCATGGCTATAACCATACTAAATCATTTTATCCAATAACATGGAATTTCTTTTAATTTGTTCAGTTGTGTATATGATGTTTAAAGGCTTTTAGTCCTTTTTTCCTATACAGATTCATGAATACTTTGTTAAAGTAATTCCTGCATAGTTAATACTTTTTCTTAATATTGTGAATAGTTTCTCATTTCATCATATTCTATATGCATTTATGGTTAAATTAGAGGGATACTATTGGTTCTTATTAATTGATCTTTTATTTGGGCATTTTGCTGTACTTTTTGATGAGTTTTAAGAGTTTATTTGTTGATTTTATTAGTTTTTCTAATCAGACCATGTAGTAGTCTGCTAATGGTAACAATCTGATGCTTCTCTTCAAGCTATTATGTATCTTATTCTTTTTCCTTTCTGATAGCATTGACCAGGACTTGCTCAACTACATTAAATGTGGTGGTGAGAATTTGAATACTCACTTTTCTCTATCATTAAAAAAATGCTTGGCTTTTTTTTGATTAAGTATAGTAATTGTTCTGAGTTTAGATCTCATACATTTAACAATGAATTGCTTTTCTCAGAATTCCAATTAACGTATTCCATAGAAGAGGTAGATATGAGGCTAGCCCAGTGGTTTTAGTCTTGGCCTGCATTAGAATTACCTGGAGGAGCTTAACAATATCTGTGTTTGGGCTCTAGCCCTAGAGATTTTCATTGAATTGGTCTTGGATAGGACCCATGAGCAAGGTTCCCAGATGAGTCTTATATGCAGCTGCTTTGAGAATCACTGGAGCAGTCTATTAAATCAATTAACCTCTAAAGAATATATACCTAAATTAGATTAACATGTTAATATTGACTTTATATTTGTAAAAATTTCAAAATTGACAAAATTTTCAAAAATTTCAAAATTGTATTGACAAAATTATAGACAATTTTGGATTTCTTCAGTTAGAAATAAAGTGTCAATAACTTCATGGATATCATGAATTTTAATATATAAGAAGACTGTTTTAGTTTCTTAGAGAGAAAAGCATTTTTATTGTATTATTGAGGTATTGATGGCTTTTTGATACTTAAATTGATGTTTCTTAAAAGATCTCTACCTTCAGGATCCCTCATGTCCTATTTAAATTTTTCTAAAATGAATTGGGGTGGAGATTAACATGTTAAGTATTTTTGTCCGTCTATTTGTATACCTATTCTAGAACTATTTGAGGGCCACATAGGATAGAGAGGAGTTTCACATTTCAAAATGTTTATAATTATACATAAATAATTCATAAAAAGAAAAGCTACTGAGCTGTCTTTATTTGTATATATTATCAAAATATTCAACAATCAAATATTATCAACCCCCTATTTAAAAAACCTGACAGATGTGACACATATGGCCAAATGTCATCTTTTCAGAGCTCATGTTCTTGGCAGGGCTGTCACTACAGCAAGAAATTTCCTTCTAGATTCCCTATATATATAAGATGAACCTATTTTCTTCTCTTTCCCTCTTTTTGTCCCTCAACACCCAATCCTGTGCCACATGCCACATGCCACAGTGCCTCTGCTCTTCCCCCTTCTGAGGATGGTGTCTATCTCTGCAGCTACATGATAGAGAGGCACATTTGCCCCTCTAGTGGCCAAACCAAGCCCAGAACAGTGAATACTAAGCCCACCCTTCTCTGTAATCAGAGAGGAAATCCCCGAGTCTGTACTCCCTTATCTGTGGCGGGCCAGGAACTGGGAAAGAATCCTTTCTAATTACCAAGGTAAGTGTGTGTAGGAGGTAGAAGAGCAGTCGTGTTGCCAGTTTTGGGAAGGAAGCGAAGAAAGCATCCTTTCGTAAACTGAGGTGAACCATAGAGAACTGAAAGGGCATTTTCAATATAGGTAAGGAAGAGAAATGTAGTACTATTAGTAACATAGTTCACCTTTGTTATGTGTTTAAATAAACTACTTGAACGCATTTATACCACAATTTTCAAAAATGATTGGTGTAAGGGGAGTGCCAGTGAGCAAGTGTAACTGTTAAGAATGTGTACTATCCCTCCGATAGAAGACATATCTAAGGGAAATTACATTCTTTGTTCTAAACAACTTGGAAAATGCTTTTAGATCCAGTTAGTGAATTGGGGGAGAATACCTTTGTTATGTGTTTAAATAAACTACTTGAACGCATTTATACCACAATTTTCAAAAATGACTGGTGTAAGGGGAGTGCCAGTGAGCAAGTGTAACTGTTAAGAATGTGTACTATCCCTCCGATAGAAAACATATCTAAGGGAAATTACATTCTTTGTTCTAAATAACTTGGAAAATGCTTTTAGATCCAGTTAGTGAATTGGGGGAGAATTTTTTTTTTCTTTTTTTAGGCAGTTAGTCAGTATAGTGGAGGACAAGTTTTAAGGTTAAAAATCAACAGATACACAAAATAGATAAGCAAAAAAAGAAACAGGTAGTATTAAAAAGTATGAAACATGTTTCACTGTGTAAACTTTAATATGAATTTTTTCATCATAAAGGGCTGGGTAGTCAATGCTGAGTTACATAAAAGGTTGGAGTAATATTTTTAATGTTCGCTGA
The DNA here is from genome assembly GCF_000696425.1 of Galeopterus variegatus. NCBI lineage: Eukaryota > Metazoa > Chordata > Mammalia > Dermoptera > Cynocephalidae > Galeopterus > Galeopterus variegatus. Next base: position 109,307 of record NW_007732849.1, on the reverse strand, counting down.
TGCCGTATAGATGCTTCTTGATATGCAGTAGTAAGAGATTTTTTTAAAAAAATGTCTTTTAGCTAAAAAATATATTCTGTAAAAATTTACTAAAGATATTGGGTTCCAGTATTTTTCATCTGGAAGCCCATTTCTTAATTTATTTAGGGCCTAAAAATTCCCTTTAACATACGGACTAACTAGAAATGCTAGCTGCTGGTCACAGAGACATTTAGAGCTTCCTAAAACCAGTGCATTATAATGTCTACCAGGAAAGCTTAAAGTATTTGCTTATAGTTGAATTTGTGTTTATCTTCATTTTCCCTCAGTACAGTGCTTATCATTTTTCTGGATCTGAGGATAGTTGTTTTTCATTAGCTAAGTAGACAACATTACCGTTGTTTGAAATAACTTCATTTTAGCCAATCATTCAGAAGCAGCATATGATTTGTATAGTTTCTTTTCTTAGTGTAGTCCTTGAGTGAGGCATGAGTGAAATGGTGATACAACTATGGATAGAAAGATCTTTGGCTCAGGCCCAGTTATTCCTAGGCAACTGAGTCACATTGTGAGTTAGCTGGACATTGTCCCATTAAATTCATTTTACTTTCTTGAATTTTAAAGCCTTAATATTTTATCCTTACGCATTCTGCATTCTTGTCAGAGTAAAAGTGCTCCCCTATGAATATTTAATATATTGTAAAATGATAAAGCAAGGCAATCACTTTACCAGTTTATGAGAAATATTCCATTTAGTTATAATTCACCTTCCTGACACTCAGTTTTAGATCATGATTAGCAATGTTCAATTATGAAATTGTGTTAAATGAAAGGTAGGGTTAGACAAGTGTACAGCTGAAGCTTGTTCTATCTTTCCATTATTTGTATGTCTTCAAATGAGAATGGATTGCGTTTTTTTTAACCTAATATGATTTTCTATCCCTATTTAATTTTCTTTTTATTAGTGTAGTATATGTAACTTTTTAATCTTCCTCTGTAGTGTTTTTCTCCACTTGAATGATGTATTTTTTATGTTAGGGAAGAAATAAGCTAGGTATTAGAGTGGAAATAAGATGTTATTTCCCTGGTCTTTTTTTATTTATGGAAGACAGGCATGCTGATGCAATTCTGCAAGCTGGGAAGCACAGAGAGCCATGTTCCTGGGAGTTGGATTTCAGTTTCTTAAATCCTGTATGCCTGAAGTTTCCCTAATAAAATTTTCCATACAGGTTGACATTGACTACAATTCCTTAACTGTGTGGGGTTATGATTTTATTTGAGAAGTCCCCTCAGGAACCATTGCTTTGCCAGGTATTATCAGCCAAATCTAGTTGTAGCTGCTTGAGTAGTTTGTCATCACTTCATTTGTTGAGAAACTTTACTTTCATTAATGGTCGTGTAAATAAAGCCACATAGTATATATTTCTTTTTCTTTGTTTTTCTTCGTTTCCTTTTTTTTCTGTTTTTTGGTTTTCTTTTGTTTTGTTTTTTGAGTGTACTGGTTAACCTTAGCCTTCAGTCTGACTAAAATTGAACAAAATAATTTATTTCTACAGCCTTTGAGTTTTTCAAAAAGGAATTTTAGATAGACATCTAGTATTTCTGACTAAATGAAGTTAGAACCCTCATGTTTTGAAAGCAAGCGTATTCTCATTTCCATGAGAATGTTGATGTCAGTTCTCATTTCAATGCTATGTTAGTGCATGTATATGTGTTTTACTTCACTCTTAATGACTTGTGTCAGTCTGTGTTCTTATTTATGCAGGTTTATAGGACTTAAATACTGATACTAGGTATGAAAATATTAACAATTATTAATTTAACATTTTTATATTCTCCATCATATAAATCTTTTCTAATGTATTATATATTAATAATTGTGTAGAAGGAAGGAGACTTATATCCCATCATATGGTATTTTTTCTCTATTCAATTAATTTTAAAATTTCACATTAACATTTTTTAAAAAAATACAAACTATTTTGTCTATAGTGAACTAAGTTGTAAGAAGTATTTATTGGTATCAAAGTGAGCAGTGAACTTTTTGGCACTGAACACGAATTGTCTATTTAGCCACTTCCCACAAAGGGGATATTGACCCTTGTTTCCATTGTTTTGCCAGATTTTGTCACTTTTCTTTTTTGTTTTTTTTTTAATTCTAGTCATTTTTATTTCCTTCAGGCTTAATGTAAACAGTATGAATCACTCTAACAGCAAAACAACATAAGTAACAACAACAAAAAAAAAACCCTCATTAAATACATGAGAATAGTACATATTATAGCATATGCAATACAATATCTTAGTAGGTAATTTTAGTTTTTGTTTTGCTTTAGTGCCTCTTTTTAGATTTTAAAAGCTATTTCTATAGCAGGAAATTGTAATAAAAAGATCTTTAGTTGAAATCTCTGTAGTTTATAATGACAGTAAAAGTAACCCATTTTGTGATTTCCTGTTAAAGTTTGTTCAAATATTCTTTTTAAATTTATTTTTTATTATTAGCATATTCATTAATACAAATCATGGTTTTTCTTTATATCCTTTACCTGACCTGTCCCTCCCCAAACTCCTCCCTCCCTCCCCCCATCTCCAGTAACCTTAGGTTTGTTCTCTCTTCCTCTCCCTCCCTCTTCCTCTCTCCTCCCTCTCTCCCCTTCCCCTCTCCCTCCCCCTCTCCCCTCCCTCACCTTCTTCTTCCCTTCTTTTCCTTCTTTCCTCCCAGTTATAAGTGAGAACATGTGGCATTTCTCTTTCCTAGTTTGGCTTATTTCACTTAACATAATTTTCTTCAGACTCATCCATGTTGGTGCAAATGGAAAAATTTCATTCTTTTTTATGGCTGAGTAGTATTCCATTGTGTATATATACTGCATATCTATTATCTATATCTATATCTATATATATACACAACACATTTTCTGTATCCAGTCATCCATCAATGGACACTTATGTTGGTTCCATATTTTGGCTATTGTAAATAGAGCTGCAATGAACATAAGAGTGCAGGTATCCCTTTGACATGGTGATCTCTATTCCTTTGGATGTATGCCCAGTAGTAGGATTGCTGAATCGTATGTAGCTGTATCTGTAGTTGTTTGAGAAACCTCCATACTGTCATCCATAACGGCTGTGCTAATTTACAGTCCCACTAACAGTGTAGAAGAGTTCCCCTTTCCCTGAATCTTTGCCAGCATTTGTTATTCTCTGTCTTTTTAATAATGACCAGTCTTACTGGGGTGAGATGATATCTCAGTGTAGTTTTGATTTGCATTTCTCTGATGAATAGTGATGCTGAGCATTTTTTCATGTACCTGTTGGCCATTTGTATGTCTTCCTTTGAAAAGTGTCCATCCATCTCCTTTGCTCATTTTTTAAATGGATTATTTGGTTTTTTTTTTTTGTTTTTACTGTATAGTTGTTTTGAGTTCTTTATATATTCTGGATATTAATCTCTTGTCAGATGTATAGTGTGCAAATATTTTCTTGAATTCCATATGTTGTCTTTCTGCTCTGTTGATTATTTCCTTTGCTGTGCAGAAACTTTTTGTTTGATATAATCCCACTTATTTATTTTTTCTTTAGTTGCTTGTGCTTTTGGGGTGTTATTCATAAAGTCTTTACCCACTTCTGTTAGCTGGAGTGTTTCCCCTATATTTTCCTTTAGTAACTTTGTGGTTTCAGGTCTTATATTTAAGTCTTTAATCCATTTTGATTTGATTTTGGTATATGGTAAGAATGTTTTTTGGGTTTTTTTGGTATGTTTTTCACATAAAATTATTGCATGGTAGTTGGTGGCCATAATGAAATGTTAAGAAACACATCAGGGAATAAGAAAAATCACCAATGAGATTTGAGCTAAAAATAAATCATATGTAACAAGAGGAAAGAGGAACAAAACAACTATTTAATAACTAATATTTGCATATTTGCACAGTGCACCAAATATACAATGTGAAGTAACACAATGTAGTTTGTTCTTTCTAGCAAGTTATACTCTGGTAGGAAAGATGGACATTGAATAAATAACATGGGATGAGAGAGGAAGAAGGAAAACTCATTAAGAATATGATATTTAAGGATAAAGAGGAATTAACCAGGTAAATAGATGGGGGGGAAATACTCAGGCAGAGCGAAGAGCCCTGAGAAAGGGTATAGATAGTATATTCAAGGAAATCAAAAAACTCTGTGGAATGTAAGTCCTATATTCTTATCCTGGATTTTATATGATGGTGTCAGAGGCTTAGAGATTCGCTTGTTTGTCTATATATGAAAACTAATCAGTAGAAAGCTGGAATATCTAGGACCATTCATTTTACAATGTGCTACACTGACCCAGGTAATGGAGACACGTTGATAAGTAATGGATTTTGAAACTTGGACCCTGTGTATTCCATACTGGATAGTTAATCTTGAAAAACCTGGGACAGATACTGTTTTAATCTCTTAATGCATTTGTATGTATTGATCACCTTCTTGTATAGGCCTCATATGCTAGGAAATGTCCAAAGAAAGTATGCCGTCAAAGTTTATAAATTAGATGACAGGATTGGATCAACTCAACACAATCAGTTAGGAAATAACCTATAAATGAATGTCAGTTTGTGCCTAATAGTTTTCTACAAATGTGAAGAAGCTGATGAAAGTAGGTTGAAAGAGGATGGAGAAAGCTTTCTTGAACAGGTTGCACGCAAATTTAGGATTGTATTCCTATGTTAAAAGAAGGCAAATGGGCACTGGAAAGGGTTAAGAGGTAGGAGGGAGCAGGATACATGCAGCAGAGTGGTGCTGGGTTCATGCTGAAGAACAGTGGGGAGCCAGCAAGACCGTGTCGTGTGACAGTATTGAAAAGTAGTCAGCAGAGTTTAAACTTGGCACAGTAGCTAGTAAGAAGACTGTAGAAGCTCTTGAACAGGCACGTGTATTTTTAACCAGTTGATAACCAATGAAAGCTGTAGAACTTATTTTCCTTATGTTCTGTTCAAAAGAGTTTAGTCTATAGCAGCAGTGTTGGAGATGTTCATCCATCTCTCTACTCCTAATGCTATTAAAAACATTTCAATAAATACATGTTTATCAGTTAGATCTCCTTCTAAGACTCCATAAATGAAAACAGGCAAAACTGGTGTAATGAACAAAGCCTGCTGAACAGAAACACAGGTTTAATTTTGTATACAAGCAAAGGTGTTATAACACTTAAGAGGTAATGAATAAAGGAGTAGCCATTAAATGTTCATGTTCAGACAGAATGTGATCAGGGAAATTCTGTGCTTTCTTTCAATTAAGGAAAATTTAATGTTGGCTTTTGGAGCTATTTAAATGAAGAATGAAGATAAAACAGTTAGAACCTGATGACTTTACAATGTGAAGACAGACTAGGGGACTGATCCCCCAGCCTCTGAATGGTTTTGCAAGTGCACCTGGCAGGAACTCTGAAGAAGTGTACCTAACCAGGTTTTCCAACCCGAGCTATAATTTTTTTATGTTTGAATGCTTATGATATTTATCGCAGTCTAACTGGAGGTGAGTGGGAGAGGAAAGACAAAGAGAAGTGGAAGAAAGCAATTATAGCATGTTTATAACTTTATTGTAACTATTTTCTAAGGGAAAGGCTGTTTTTTAATGTGCATGTACATGTGGGTTCCTCTGAAAGCGAACAGAAGTTAGTTAATTGGTGGCGTCTCTTTGTGTGTGGTGGTCCTGTTCATAGATTGCTGTTAGAACATCTGCATATATAATTTTATATTGTACTTCAGTGCAAGAACATATCTATGGCATTGATCTAGTTCCTGGAACTGATGATGACTGAACATATTTTAGAAATGTGGCTGCTTTTTCCCGGATGTAAAAATTGAAGTATCCAGGTTTAGTTTCTAAGACAAATTTAAATACGTTAATCTTCTAGTACTGTTGCTAGTTCATCTGTAAAACCTCAACAGATAATTTAATCTCTCTTTGTTTCTCATTTATCATATGTAATCATAAATAAAAACTTACAGGCTCTGTTAACTAAAAATATCCAGAATGATTGGGTTTTTCTTGGAGGGGGATAGGGAGAGATGGATAGAGAAGGGTTATATATCTTAAATTTAGGTGTAAAATAAAATGTGTAACAAAATGTACATAAAATAACTCTAAAGAAAAATAGCTTCCAGTGTCTGCTGTATGTTAGGTTTTCTACAGGTTCTGCTGTGTTTTCTATAAATATAACTCTAGCACTGTTATTCAAAAAAAAAGTTTTTGGTAATAACCTCAAAATGCATTATATATTTCTCAGTCACTAAAATGTCAGCTATGTGTCATAGACTCTCCAAAAGCAAGACTGTAGACAAATGTTTTTTGAATCATTTTCAAACAGTGTTTCCTGTAAAACTTTCAGGCCCAAATTAAAGAGAATGTCCTCTCACTAGGATAACTCGTCAGCTGAGTGATTGCCTACAGGAAAAATGTGGATAAGGCTTAAAACTGTAACTTAATAGTGTAGACTTGGAGCTACACAGTAGAAAAGCCTTACCATGACAGTATTGTAAGCACCCCCAAGGAAACTTGGAGGCCATATTATCTGGTCAGATTCTGGCTCTGTGACCAACTAGCCTTGTCACTATAGGCAGGTTACTTAAACATCTCTGGACTCTCCTTTCCACTTTGAAATTGGAATAAAAATAATACTTTTCTCACAGGGTTGTTATGAGGATTAAATGTGTTGGACTTGTGCTGTCTGATAAAATATGGGTTACAGAAATAGTGTCTATGATCATTATTATTATTAAGATATGGATGTAGGTCTTGTCAATATATAGGAAGTTAAAGCCGTAAGATTTGATAAGGTATCCCAGGCAGATGGAAAAGTGAGAAGGCAACCTAGGACAGAGTCCTAAGGAAGACAGTATTTGAGGGATGAGTAGAGGAATGGGGACCTGCTGAAAAGTAGCCAGACAGGTAGCAAGAAAATTAGGCAAGTAAGATATTGTAGAAACTAAGGCAAAAAAAGAAGAAAGAAAAAAAAAAAATGAAAAGGAAAGAAAAAAAGTGATTATAAGAAAAAAGAGTTGGTTAATATTACCAAACTAAATACATAAATAAATAAGCAAGTTGCTGCATTTCATACCACCATTGGGTTGTAATCCGTGTAAATAGAACTGTCTAATGGTCGAATGTAAATACGTTACAAAGTGAACTGTGCTCTCAAAATTGGTTGGCGCAGAGGACGCTCAGATTCTCAGCTGAAGTCTAAGTGAGAGCCGGGAAACTCAAGAATGGCGATGCTGTCTGGAAAGATGGAGGGGAGGAAGGCATGGGGCTGGCACGTGTAGGAGATTTGTGTTGTTTTAATATGGGAAAACAAGCCATTGTTAAGAAAACATTAAGAAAGTGGCAAAGTGGGGGAGGGAGGACACTCAGTAGTGTAGAGACATCTAATGAGGTAGGTTACCACTGTTAAGAGGTGATTCTTAAAGAAGAGACGGGAGACTGTAGGTCTGTAACGGAATGCAAGGAGAAAAGGATAAATTCCTATGCAGCTACGTTGGAACATTGGTGACAACGAGTTTAGGAAGCTCCTGTCTGATGGCTAACACTTTCTCTTTGAAATAGAGAAATATAAACTTTAAGGAGAATGATATAAAAAGTCAATTTCCGAGTCGGAAGCATTATACCACTTGGTACTCTGGAGTAAAATTTGATAGGAATAGAGGCAGTCTGGAGCCCTTTCAATAGTAGTTACTTATTTAAGAAACAAGATCTCACGGTTTAACATTTGAATGGAACCCTGTAAGTGCTCAGGACCAGTGGGAGTGAAGCTTTAGTGTGGTGACAGTGATGAGCATCCACAAAGGGCAAAAGTCTGTTTTACAAAAGGGGGCTAATTACAGTCTTGAAAATATGCCGGAAGTGATGCTGTGGAGCTGTCAACTGTGTTTTTCATTGAATAAAAATGATTTTAAAATGCTAGAAAAAAGTGTTTATTTGGAAAGTACTCTTCTCCTCATCTATTTACTTGTAATAAATACCAAAGAACTTGCTCTTTGAATACTATCCTACGGAAAATCAGTTTTTCTTAATAGACCTGTTTTTTATTTAATAAGTGCCTCTTTCATAATAAACATACGAGAGAAACTTTATCACAGTGTTCATTTTTATAGCAAATTATAAAACACGATTCAGACAAAGCAGAACTTTCTATTCTGAATGAAGTTAACTCAAAAATTAGCAAAAACTGGTTTTTAAATAATAATTCTACCTTGTATTTATACTGACAGTTTTGTCTTTCAAATAGCTAGAATCCCTTTAGTATTTAAATATTCCACATTTAACAAAAGAAACTGGCACTGTACTTAGTTGTGTTTAATGATTCAGAAGTTACACTCAAACTTCAAGAAATTTTAATGTAACCCAGTGATTTATGGAAAACATCAACCTGGTGGGGTTTGCACCAGATGGTTCTTTTTTTAGTATCTTTGCATTCTCCTTTCTATAGGGCCTCATCACAGGGAATTTCATCATGCCCATTTTGCATAAAGGTTGGCTTATCTTTGTCAGCAAATAATTTATAAATGTAGATACAAAGTTTTCTATTTTATATCAGGTTTTATAAAGTTTGGTATCCAAAAGCTTTTTATAGTTCAGAAGATGAGTATCTCACTGTAAATATTAATATTTGCTAGTTTTAAAAGGTCTACTTTGAGGATTCACTGAAATTGGATAAAAATGTAATATGTACAAGAATATACAAAGATTTGCAGTTTTCTGATGTCTGTTACTGTATCAGTTATGGTCAAGGGTGAAACCATTTTAACAAAGAGATTCCAGAATGCAGTGGTTTAAACAAGACAGAATTTTATTTCTCTATACAAAGATTTGCAGTTTTCTGATGTCTGTTACTGTATCAGTTATGGTCAAGGGTGAAACCGTTTTAACAAAGAGATTCCAGAATGCAGTGGTTTAAACAAGACAGAATTTTATTTCTCTCTTGGGTGACAGCCCAGCTAGACCACCTGGGTCTGCTAGCAGCTCTTCTCCATGCAGGTAGCAGCTCTGCAATGTTTTAATACATAGCTTCCCAAGTCGCTGGTTGTAACCACTTTATATAGTAGTGAAAGGAAAGAACAGAAGTCTTGGGCCAAAAATTTCCTCTTAAGCAAATGCGATAGAAGTTGCTCACATAATTCTTGTTTGTATTCCATTAGTAATGAGGGATGAATCACATTGCCATATGTGTGCCAAAGGGGACTGGGAAATATAATCCCTAGCCAGCAGCCATGGCTGAGCCACACTTTATGATTCGTATTATGGAGGAGGGAGGAGAAAAGTCTTCAGTGGATAGCTAACATTCAGCACAGATACCACTGGATATGTAAGGAAAAATATATTGTTTTAAAAAAGCATCTTTCCACACATTAAGAAATTTTTGGAGAGTAAAATTTTGGGTTGTCCTGTTAAAATTATGCCAGCTGACTCTGTGCTATTGTAGATTCAGTCATACTACATGAAGTTCATGTAACATGTTTTAGATATACCAAAACCAAAGAAACAAAAATCTTTAAGGAGGGAATAATAGTATAAAATTATATGAAAAGCCTTGTTGTCAGAAAGTTACCTGTACCTGTTCTATTTTTCAATTGCTTAAGTTATTTTCCTGAAGTAACTCTTTATTTCATTTAGAAATTTTATTAGAAATTTATTCATATATAGTTATCACCCACATTGTGTTTGGTATTGGGGTTCCTATTACCCAGACATTAAATATTTAGAAGGGGAAGTGTATATGGTAACAATTGTGTCAAATACATGACATAGAGGGTGACACAAAGGAAAAAGTGTTTCAGAGAAGGCCTCAGAAAATAAGTGATTCCTACTCTGGGATGTAAAGAATGACCAGAAATGTCTACATATACAAAAAGGGAAATCAAAGGGACACCACAGGAAGAAAGAATGGCATGTTCAAGGGCATGGGGCCTGGGGAACTGCAAATTAGTTACTGATAGCAGCATGAAGGTCCCAGAGATGGGATAAAGTGTTCAGATAGGCTGTGGATGCCATGCAGGGGAGTCAGCTTGTCCCATTGGGTGGACCCCAAACCCCTGGTGTGGGTGAAGGTTTTCCTGGGGTTTATGTCACTGTGGAGAAGTCCTTGCAAATGGTATTCTAGAATATTCCTTTTATTTCTTAGCCTTTAATCATGACATATTATAAAAAATAAGCCTGCTGATTTATTAAGCTCAAAATATGAAATTCAAAATAGTGAAAAAAAATAGTATGCTTCTCATTATACAAGAGTACTTCAAAAACTTCGTGGAAAGACTGTATTACCTTTTACTTCTATTTTTCCATGAACTTTTAAAACTTTTAAAAGTGCCCTCATGTAGTAGAACAAAATTTCAGTCTACATTTTAGTATGCAATATGTTCTACATCATTTAAAAAAAATCATATAGTAATGAAATAACATTCATCCTTTTCAATGAGAAGGATAAAACTGTTTTAGTAAAATGAGTTTAAAGACTTACGGTATAACGTGTGTTATATAAACTTTGCTAATAAAGTAATCTAAAATAAACATTCTTCTTTATCTTAAACCATGCAAAAGGATAAAGTGATTATCACATAACATTTTGAATATGTTTCAGAAATGCAATAAAATTTTATAGGGTAGCCCCTGAAGGGGGTTGTTTTAGTCTGTATTTATTGCTTATAACAGAATACCTGAAACTGGGTAATTTGTAAAAAATAAAAAAAATAAAAAAATAAAATTTATTTCTTATAGTTTCAGAGACTGGCAAGTCCAAAGTCCAAAGATTTAGGGGTAGAATTGATCAGTGTTAGAGAGTGAGAGGCCACAGCAGAGGGAGGAGACTTGAATGACTTGGGCTTTTAGTTTGCTGTCAGTGTAGATGGTAGTGATATCGCAGGGAGCGGGGACTTGGGAGAGAAAGAGCTGCTAGAAGAGGGAGCTGAAACATGCGTTTTGGTCTAGAAATTTAATATTATTTTATTAATATAATTACAATAGTGTTTAGAGGGATTTTGTTTTATCCTAAAAAAGACAGACTTCTTGTAGAATCATATTGTTCCTTATGAGAACTTCTAGATACTTTAACTCTAGAGGCTAATCTTCTTCACTTTCTTCTTTTCAAATCAAAATAACTGGAAGAAGCTTATTATTTTTACTTTTTGGCTTCTTTCAGGGAAAAATAAAAGTCAGCATTTGTGTTCTGAAAGATTTCCTATGCCTCAAAAACACTGGAAGTATTTCTTCTCCTTCTGAAAAGCTTACTGCCACTTAACTTTGAAGATTTTGTTACCAAAGGAATTAAGAGACTCTACAGGGCATTAGATTGGGACTGAAAAAAAAAAAAAAAAAAGTATGTTTTTTGCTAGTTTGCTGTGTTGTGTTAGGCAAAAGTTGTCATCTCTTTAAAGCTTTATTTTGCTATTTGTAAAATTAAATGATTGTACTAGATCATTAGTTCTTAATTAGTTCTTATATGGGGATTGTTAGCTTCATTTCAGGTGGTCTTTGAGTCCCCTAAAATTGTATGGAAAATTCTGTGTCTATCCATACAAAAACTTTTCTACAGCAACATGCACAACTTTTACCAGAGTCTTAGGGTTCTGGGACCCCCACAAAAGTGAAAAAAAAGAAAAACCTTATGATCATTTGTCGTTGAAGACTGCATTTCTTGCCATAAAAAGTCTGTATTATGATGGAGGTGAAAATATTCAGCATGGTATACAATGGAGTTTTCTTAGATGTAGACCTATCATTTCACAAATTGATTCATAAGTCATGTGTATGTTTTAGTGCCTCTATGATCTTATAAGATGTCTTCAATAAAATCCCAGCATTTGGTGCCTGAGGGAGATGAAAGAGTAGAGAGAATCAAGCCAAGTTACAGAGGTCACTAGAGAGAAGATTCTGTGTGTGGTCAAAACTTCTGCCACTTAGGCTGGCAGGTTAGCTTAGTTGGTTAGAGCATGGGGTTGATACAACAAGGTCCAGGGCTTGATCCCTGCGCTGGCCAGCTGCCATAGAGAAAAACAAAAACAAAAACTAAAAAACGCACAAAAACAAACTTCTGCCACTTGACTCTCAAGACTAGGAGCATATTTAGATNATATTATTTTATTAATATAATTACAATAGTGTTTAGAGGGATTTTGTTTTATCCTAAAAAAAGATAGACTTCTTGTAGAATCATACTGTTCCTTATGAGAACTTCTAGATACTTTAACTCTAGAGGCTAATCTTCTTCACTTTCTTCTTTTCAAATCAAAATAACTGGAAGAAGCTTATTATGTTTACTTTTTGGCTTCTTTCAGGGAAAAAAAAAGTCAGCATTTGTGTTCTGAAAGATTTCCTATGCCTCAAAAACACTGGAAGTATTTCTTCTCCTTCTGAAAAGCTTACTGCAACTTAACTTTGAAGATTTTGTTACCAAAGGAATTAATTTAAGAGACTCTTCAGGGCATTAGATTGGGACTGAAAAAACAAACAAACAAAAAAAACACGTGTATGTCTTTGCTGCTAGTTTGCTGTGTTGTGTTAGGCAAAAGTTGTCATCTCTTTAGAGCTTTATTTTGCTATTTGTAAAATTAAATGATTGTACTAGATCATTAGTTCTTAATTAGTTCTTTTTTTTTTTTCCCCCTTTTTGTCTTTTTTTACTGACCGGTAACGGGATCGCAACCCTTGGTGTTGCGCCCGTACTGGGGACCGGCAACGGGATCGCAACCCTCGGTGTTGTGCCCGCACCGCGCTCAGCCAGTGAGCAGGAACCGGTCTCCACATGGGATCCGAACCCTCAGCGGGAGCGCCGCTGCGCTCTCAAGCGGCTCACTCTCCAGTGCGCCACCGGGCCAGCTCCTTAATTAGTTCTTAAATGGGGATTGTTAGCTTCATTTCAGGTGGTCTTTGAGCCCTCTAAAATTGTATGGAAAATTCTATGTTTATCCATACAAAAACTTTTCTACAACAACATGCACAACTTTTATCAGAGTCTTAGGGTTCTGGGACCCCCAAAAAAGTGAAAAAAAAGAAAAACCTTATGATCATTTGTCGTTGAGGACTGCATTTCTTGCCATAAAAAGTCTGTATTTTGATGGAGGTGAAAATATTCAGCATGGTATACAATGGAGTTTTCTTAGATGTAGACCTATCATTTCACAAATTCATTCATAAGTCATGTGTATCTTTTAGTGCCTCTATGATCTTGTAAGATGTCTTCATTAAAATCCCAGCATTTGGTGCCTGAGGGAGATGAAAGAGTAGAGAGAATCAAGCGAAGTTACAGAGGTCACTAGAGAGAAGATTCTGTATGTGGTCAAAACTTCTGCCACTTAGGCTGGCAGGTTAGCTTAGTTGTTTAGAGTATGGGGTTGATAACAACAAGGTCCAGGGCTTGATCCCTGCGCTGGCCAGCTGCCATAGAGAAAAACAAAAACAAAAACAAAAAACGCACAAAAACAAACTTCTGCCACTTGACTCTCAAGACTAGGAGCATATTTAGATNTTCTATATCTCTTTGGTTTTAGCTGACCTCATTACAAGGAGTAGAAGGCAGGCCACTACCCTTGGTAACACCAAATTATTTACTACTGCCTATTATTAGACTACTTGAACATACTAAATGACCTGAGAGCCACAAGTGATAAATTTCAAATACTATACTCAGTGGAAGACTTTTTAGATATAATTGTTTTAAATGGAAGCCTATAATTATAAGTTCGTGTTAAGTGGTTAGATGTCTATGCTCTGCTACATAAAACAGATCAAATAAGCATTATTTTAATTCAAAAGTTAAAAGACAATACTTGAAGAATTATTACTTATGCTTGATATTTAATTCCAGCAGTGGCCACTCACTTCTGTCTTGTCTAAAGTTTATCACAATGGGTAAAGTTGGAAAATCCAAAACTAGGAGGAGATAATGCTACTTGGAATAAAAATGTTAATAGTTCACACTGAACACTATTTTTCTGATGAAAAATTATTTAATCTTACAGGGGTCCAAGTTCCCCCTCTATAAAATGGTCATCATAATGTCAATGACATAAGACTGTTTGAGATACAAGTAAACTAGTGTGAAGTATCTTGTATAATACCTGCCTGCTACCTATGATGTACTGAACCAGTTAGGTTCCTTTATGTGAGAAAAGTGTGGGAAATAGGACTTGGGAGAGATATGTGT
>NW_007732849.1:91909-93979 GCF_000696425.1 Galeopterus variegatus | reverse complement strand
TGCTCCCGCGCCTCGCTCAGCCAGTGAGTGGGAACCGGTCTGTATGTGGGATCCGAACCCTCGGCGGGAGCGCCACCACGCTTCCCAAGCGGTGCACTACAGCAGTGCGCCACCGGGCCAGCCCGGCAGTGAATCTTTCTAATAGGCTAATGGATCTTTAATTTTTATTCTATTAGATAAACCAAAAATTGCATCATTAGCTTTACTTAAAAGCTAAGCATAAATAAAAGTCAGGCATGCTTTGCCCTAAAAGTTGGAATTCTGAACACAGTATATAAAATTCAGATCGTCCACTTTTAATTTATTTTTTAAGGAATTCTTTCATTTTTTAATTGAAATGTATTGATTTTGTGTATTTATGGAGTACAGTTATATTTCACTACTTCAATACATGTATACAATGTGTGATGATGAAATCAGGGTAATTAGCATATCATTATCACAAAACTTTGTCTTTCCTTTGTGATAAGAGCAATTGATCTCTTCTAGCCATTTGAGTACGTGCAATAAATTATCGTTAATTGTAGATGCCTAGCACTACTGCACATTAGAACTTACTTTTCCTATCTTGCTGTGATTTTGTGTCCATTAACACTCTACCTGTCCCCCTGTCCCCACTCCCCCTTCCCCTGGTAACCACAATTCTACTCTCTACTTGTATAAGCTCATCTTTTTTTTTTTTTTTTTTTTTTGGTGAGCTCTCACATATGATGAACATATGGTATTTATCTTTCTGTGAGTAACTTATTTCACTTAGCATATGTCTTCCAGCTTCATCTATGTTGTTGCAAATGACAGGATTTCATTATTTTTCATGGCTGAGTTGTATTGTGTTGTGTATAAATACCAAACTTTCTTTATGCATTTACCTGTCCATGGACAGCTAGGTAGATTCCATATCTTAACTATGGTGAATAATGCTGCAATAAATAAATGAATAATGCTGAGAGTACAGATATCTCTTCGGTATGCTAATTTCCTTTCTTTTGGAAAAATATCCAGCAGTGGGATTGCTGGATCATGTGGTAGTTCTACTTTTAGTTTTTTCAGGAAAATCCATACTGTTTTTCATAATGGTTGTGCTAATTTACATTACTACCAACAGTGTATGAGTTCCCTTTTCTCTGAATCCTCACCAATATTTGTTATTTTTGTTTATTTTTATTTTTTAAAGAAAATGTAATTTTATTAATATTATTGTTTTACATTCTAGGATGTTGTTGTGGAGCAGTTGGGAGGGAGGGGGAGAGGAGAAAGGGGAAAGGGGAGGGAAATGGATGGAAGAAGGAGGAGGGGCAGGATTAAGGCCTGTGGCACCCCCTCATTCACACAGGGGAGACTGGGGGGCTTCCAGTGGTGGCTTGGTCATTGCCAGGCTGGGTGCAGATGTCAGGGTGGTGTGGCAAAAGTCTTCACCCCCTACCATCCCAACTGTTGCTTGGTGGTTGTTGTGGGGCTGGTTGCACATGTCCAGGGGAGCGTGGTCCAGTGGACTGGCTGTGGATGTCGAGGGAGCATGGCCGAGGTCCTCTGCCCCCCACCACCCTGGCTATGGAGAGCCTGAGGCAATTCCTGCAGCAGCTTGGTGGTCACTGCTGGGCTGGCTGCGGGTATCAGGGGGCCCCCACTGCCCAGGGTCAGGCGAACCTGGGGTGCTTCCTTCAGCAGCTTGGTTGGTGTTTCCTGCAGCAGCTTGGTGGTCACTGCTGGGCTGGCTATGAGTGTTGGGGATGTGTGACTGAGGCTTGAGGACCCCCACCACCCCAACTCAGGAGGCTTGGGGCACTTCCTATGGCAGCTTAGTGGTCACTGCTGGGCTGGTTGTGGGTTTTGGGGAGTGTGGCCATGGCCCTTGGACCCCCACTATCCTGGCAGGGGAGGCCCAGGGCACTTCCAGCAGTGGCTTGGTGGTCTGGCTGTGGGTGTCAGGGGGCTTGGCTAAGGCCCTCATCCCCACCCTTGGGATTGGTTGTGGGTGTTGGGGGGCATTGCTGAGGCCCCTGGCCCTCCCCCTTTTCTGGCTTGGTGGCCCAGAGGACTTCTGGTCCTTCTAGGTGTTATAGGTGTTCT
>NW_007732849.1:89797-91456 GCF_000696425.1 Galeopterus variegatus | reverse complement strand
AGGAGGCTTGGGGCACTTCCTATGGCAGCTTAGTGGTCACTGCTGGGCTGGTTGTGGGTTTCGGGGAGTGTGGCCACGGCCCTTGGACCCCCACTATCCTGGCATGGGAGGCCCAGGGCACTTCCAGCAGTGGCTTGTTGGTCTGGCTGTGGGTGTCAGGGGGCTTGGCTAAGGCCCTCATCTCCACCCTTGGGATTGGTTGTGGGTGTTGGGGGGCATTGCTGAGGCCCCTGGCCCTTCCCCTTTTCTGGCTTGGTGGCCCAGAGGACTTCTGGTCCTTCTAGGTGTTATAGGTGTTCTTTGGTGAAATGAGACCTTTACTGGTTAATATGAAGCTTTGTCTCTGGTCGCAGGTGCTTTGTGTTTTCTTTCATTTCTGTGTTAGATTATTTGCTGTTCCCACCATTTAAACTCTGCACTGGAACTAATTTGTTGTCCTTTGCTTACTTCTAAAGTGGGGGAACTTCCTGTGGGGACCAGTATTTGAGCTCTATGGTTGAGCTAAATTGCTGCTTTTGCTGCTGATTCCCTTGGAAGGCTTTTTGTATAGCTCAGGTTTTAATAGTTGACTTTATAGGTACTTCCGGCTCTAGAGAGATCCAGGGCACCTGGGTTGTGTAGAAACTCTGGTCTGGTCCTGAATCTTTTCATCAAACTGCACCCCATGCAACTCCATATTCCTGAACAGTCTCCTCTGAGTGGTCCTTCGCTGATTGGGGTGCAGAGCAGCTGTACTTGCTGTGCCCCAGCGTTCTCCTGGTGGGCCCATATCCCCCACCACCTATGCTGCAAACACTTCCCATGGGACGAGCTGTTCACCAGTCCCTTGTGATGACTCATCAGCCTATGAGTGGCTCCTTTTCTTCAGTTGTTGTGGCTCCTCTCTCCTATGTGGGTCCATCGGAACCCTATTAGAGGTTTTGCTGGCTTGGGGACCTCTTCTCCCCTGTTGTCTGCAAGTAACTCCATCCAAAGGGCACAGCTGTGGTTTTTGCCAGCTGCTACTCCATGCACTGAGCAGCTCCAGCCTGGAAGCAGCTGGGGCTCGAAATGATCAGAGTGTTTTTTTCTTTCTCTCATCATGGCTGCTCCTGCCTTCATGCACTCTGTAGGTCACTGCTCCTCTTCTCCTGAGCTCTAGCAGCCCCAGCTTGGCTGTCGTTGCTTTTTTATAGTTGTAAATTGGTTGATTTGTGGGAGAGAGTGATACTCGGGACTGTTTATTCTGCAATCTTGACTGGAAGCCTGGTCTTTTTGATAAAAGAAATTCTAACTATAGTTAGATGATATCATGATTTTGATTTGCATTTCTCTGGTGATTAGTGATGTTGAGCATTTTTCATGTGTCTGTTGGCCATTTGTATGTCTTCCTTTGGGAAATGACTATACAAGTTACTTGCCCATTTTTAATGAAATTATTTGTTTTTTTGCTGTTGAGTTGTTTAAGTTCCTTGTATATTCTGGATGCTTATCGCTTAATAGAAGAATAGTTTGCAAAAGTTTTCTCACATTCTTCTAGCTGCCTCTTTGCTCTGTTTCTTTTGTTGTACAGAGCTTTTTAGTTTGATGTAGTCCCATTTGTTTATTTTTGCTTTTTGCCAGTGCTTTAGAAGTCTTCTTTGTGAAATTTTTGCACAGACTGGTATCTTAAAGTCTTTT
>NW_007732849.1:85450-89529 GCF_000696425.1 Galeopterus variegatus | reverse complement strand
CCAGTGCTTTAGAAGTCTTCTTTGTGAAATTTTTGCACAGACTGGTATCTTAAAGTCTTTTCCTTACACTTTCTTCTTTAATTTTATAGTTTCAGGTCTTATATTTAAGTCTTTAATCCATTTGAGTTGACTTTAGTGTATGTTGAGAGATAGGTGTCTAGTTTTTTTTCTTCTGCTTATGGATATCTAGTTTTCCCTGCACCATTTATTGAGGAGGCTGTCCTTTCTTCAGTGTATGTTCTTGACATATTGAAGATTGGTTGGCTGTAGATATGTGGATTTATTTCTGGGTTCTCTATTCTTTTCCATTGGTCTATTTGTCTGTTTTTAAGCCAGTATTATGCAATTTTGGTTACTATACCTTTGTAGTTTATCTTGAAGTGAGATGGTGTGATGCCTCCAGCTTTATTCTTTTTGCTCAGGATTGCTTTGGCTATTTGGGGTATTTTGTGGTTCCATAGGAATTTTAAGATATTTTTTTTCTATTTCTGTGAAGAATGCTATTGGTATTTTCATAGGAATTGCATTGACTCTGAAGACCACTTTGTGTAGTATGGACGTTTTGACAATATTAATTCTTCCAATCCATGAACATGGAATGTCTTTCCATTTTTGTGTGTCCTCTTCAATTTCTTTCATCAGTATTTTATAGGTTTCACTGTAGAGATCTTTCACTTCTTTGGTTAAATTTATTCCTAGGTATTTTATTTTTTTGGTAGCTATTGTAAGTGGGACTGCTCTCTTGATTTCTTTTTCAGCTGGAGTTTGTGTCCCTGGTTGGGTCACTGCTGCTGAGAACTAGGACTCCCAGGAAGCACTGGGGTGCTCTGCAGCATCTCAGCTGGAGTGAGTGACTCTGGGTGAGGTCTCTGGTGCCATAGGTGGGACCCTGCATACCCAGGAGAGATGTTGGGGTGTTCTGCAGCTCCTCAGTTGGAGTGGGCCATTCTGGGTGAGGTCACTAGGGGTGTAAGCATGACCCTGTGTCCCTACAAGAGATGCTGTAGTGCTCTGAAGCTTCTCAGCTGGTGTGAGCCACTCTGGGCAAAGTCACTGGGGTCTTGAGATGGACCCTGTGTCCCTAAGAGAGATACTAGGGTGGTCTGAGGCTCCTCACTGTAGTGAGACACCCAAGCAAGGTTCCAGAAGTCATAGACAGGACTCTGTGCCTCCAAGAGAAACAGTGGGGTGCTCTGCAGCTTATCACCTGGAATGGCCCATTCCAGGCATAGTCACTGGGGTCTTGGGTGGGACCCTGTGCCCCCAAGAGAGATGCTGGGACACTCTGCAGTGCCTTAGCAGGGGCGGTAGCCTTAGCTGGGCTCGCTGGAGCTACATACAGGACTCTGCGGCCATGGGAGAGGAGCACAGCCACTTCACAAAAGAGAGCAAAGCCACCGGTGGTGGCAGATGTCCTGATTTTTCAGCTGTCAGCCTTCAGAAAATGCAAGCACTGGTTCCCTCTGTCCTGGGGGTGACCTTCACAGTGTGTTGGCCAACCTGTTTCCTGGATTGCAGGGCACCATGTGGACTTGGGTGCCAGAGTCATGGTGTGATGAGGAGGCCTTAGGGATGTAGAGAAGTTGGGGATATTGAGCCCCAGGACAAAATGCTCTCTGGTATTGCTTCATTCTCAAAATGGTGATGTCCTGGGGCAGCCTGGGACCTGGGGGATGATGGGGGCTCAACATAAACTCCCTCTCTGGGTTAATGCAGTCTCCTGGGTTCCAAGCAGCTCCCCACATAGGGCTCATGCTTGCAAGGGCTGCATGGCTCCCTTGTAACCTGAATTGCAGGCATCCATGGTGGGAGTGGAGATAGTTGGCAATTTCTCTTGCCTACCTTTTCCCAGCAGCAAGGAGTCTGCCCTTGCTGTGAGCTGATCTTTCCCTGTTGCCATCCTGAGTTTCTGATCCTCAGGGGGGCTTCCTCACCCTTTTGTGTGAATTCCAGTGTTTCCTGCCAGACACTCTATTCGACATTTGACTATCCACTTGTTGTTTTGGACTTCCCTTGCTTCAGAGATGGGCGCTGGGCACCGGGCACCTCTACTTAGCCATCTTATCATTTTTTTATTAATTAAGAAAATCACAAATCAATAAACTATAAAAGATGCAGAATACAATATATGCTGAAAAGCATACAACATTGGGTTTATTTTTCTCTGAAAAAGTTGTTGAACTTCCTAAGAGGCATGTGTTAGTTAGAAACTAAAAACTAAAGGTAGGAAATAAACCTAATTTACATTTCTGCATATGTTTTGGGAAATTTATATATTATATGATTTTTATTGAGTTAGTAGTATTGGTCCTGCAGAAGTATAAATCACACTTATGGAGGTTAAAATAGTGGTTATTTTTCCTGTGTACCCACTAACAGTGTCTGTGTGTGTCTGTGTGTATGTGTGTAAAAAATCTGACTTGGGATTAGTTTTCTCCTTTTCTTTGCTTCATAGTCTACACATATTTCATGTAGATTTGAAGTAATAGGTAGAAAGTCATATTTTAAATTGTAAACCATCTGCTGAAAGCTCTGTAAACAGTTTTAAAATTGCATTCATAACTTTAAATCAAGACTGTGCCTTTTGTTTTGATATGCTAAAGACAGAATCAATGATGATTGTTTTATTTGCAGCTATANTTGAAGTAATAGGTAGAAAGTCATATTTTAAATTGTAAACCATCTGCTGAAAGCTCTGTAAGCAGTTTTAAAATTGCATTCATAACTTTAAATCAAGACTTTGCCTTTTGTTTTGATATGCTAAAGACAGAATCAATGATGATTGTTTTATTTGCAGCTATAGTAAGAAAAATAGTGATTATATTATTTTCTGTTGTGGCCTAACCTCCATTTCACCACATTTCACTCCTAATAATGCTTGGTCATTTTATAAGTATTTATTGAAATAAAAATAATTAACACAAAATCTTTTAAACAATGGTAATGCTGCTTTTAATAGACAGTAAGGCAAATTAAGTATTTATAGAGTAGAAGTCCCAATTTAACATTTGTAGACTCTCACTGGGGTTAGTTATTGATTATTTGAGATTATTATAATTCAAATGAAGTTATAGTTTTTTTAACAGTATAAAATTTATATTGTATAATTTAGAAATCCCATATAAGGTATAATTTATAAAACATCAACATTTGTACGCATTTTAACCTGCATCAAATTAACATCTCATGTGTTTTAGTTACTTTACAACTTTTTTCCCAATTGTGTTTTGATTATAAAATATTTCTCTACTTTTTTATATATAAGAATGCTAAAATCACATGGTCAAACAGTTCTATCATGTTTTCTCACTCTTAAAATGCTGAACATCTTTTCCATTAGTTAATAATTTATTAGAACATTCACATTGGTAATATCACATAATTATTCTCTGTGGTGATTTTAAACTTATTTGTGGAGAATGGAACACATTCTTTTCTCTGATACTTTGAATTTCTTTAGAATATCAAGTGCTATTAAGAATTTGTTCAGTTTTGGTAGGATTTTAAATCTGTTAAATTTTGGAATGATATTTTATTTGCTCATTATGTTTTCAGTCAGGAATAACTTAGTATTACTTATAATTTGCACATAATTTTAACCCACTTTAAAAGACATTATAGCACTAGTGTACTTGTTGAAATTCTCTGTAATATTTACGAGTATTTACCTAGAAAAATAACATTGAAAATATTTCATTCCTTATATCCTTCTCAAGATGAAGTCTTTTTATTCATCATAAAATAATCTAATGTATTATAAACTGGAAGATAAGACAATAGGTACAGTAATTTTTCAATTTGTAAAGTATGTATATGATTGTAAATACATAAATAGAAAACATAAACATATGGGACAAATACACTTCAAAATATCTAGGAGGAATATAATAAAATTCTGTTATTTTATGTTTAAATACCTTTAAAATTTTTTCTATCAACAATAAACATTTTTCATGATTAGAAAAAAATATATGTATGTATGCTCATTGGGATGGGCATAGTAGCTATCTGTTGACTGTAACAAGGAACAGGGAAGACAGTATTTTTCCTCCTCACACACATGAACACAGTGCTTTTAT
>NW_007732849.1:83310-84596 GCF_000696425.1 Galeopterus variegatus | reverse complement strand
TACTTGCTTTGAAAGAGACAAAAGATTAATAAATAATGATTTATTATCTTTGACTCATTCAATCGTTGAGGGATGTACCGCCTACCTCATTTACCATTGTACCACTATTCATTTCTTGTTGCACCATCCTTACCAATCAGTCTTGCTGGGTGTCTTAACAGAGTTCTAAGAAAGCAACCATCTGTTTATTATTTTTTAATTAATGATTGGAAAACAGGCTTGAATGTGTGCCCTCAAAAGCATGTGTTGGAAACTTAATTCTCAATGTAACAGTGTTGGGAGGGGGTCTAATGAGAGTTGACTAGGCCATGAAGACCCTGTTCTCATGAAGGGATTAATGCTGTTATGTCGGGAGTGGGCTCTTTATCATCACTGGAGTGGGTTCCCTATAAATGGACTAGTTTTGCCCCCTTCTCTCTCTTTTTCTCTCTCTCTGCCCTTCTCTCATGGATTGACACAGCAAAAAGGTCCTCACCAGATATTGGCACCTTGATACTGGACTTCCTAGCCTCAGACCCGTGAGGAGTAAATTTCTTTTCCTTAAAAATTACCCAGTGTGTGATATTTTGTTATAGTAGCCAAAACAAACTAAGACAAGGCACCTTTAGTATTTTCTTATGGCAGATGTTGCACACTCAGTAAATTTTCTCAGTAAAAAGTGGTGGTCTTTTAATTCCTAAAAGAGGA
The DNA here is from genome assembly GCF_000696425.1 of Galeopterus variegatus. Lineage (NCBI taxonomy): Eukaryota > Metazoa > Chordata > Mammalia > Dermoptera > Cynocephalidae > Galeopterus > Galeopterus variegatus. The sequence goes on along the minus strand of NW_007732849.1, from coordinate 83,909 downwards.
ACAGATTTTTACCAGATTTTTAATGTGAGATGAACAGGGTCATCAAAAAACCATGGTTCATCATTCAAAGTGTGTCGTGGGATTTTTTTCAAATTCATTCCTAACATTCAACATCCTCAACAATGATGATTCATCATCAGAATTTCAACATCCCCCACTGAATAGCCATTTTGTTAATGTTAAGGATATCCTTCTTAATAAGACAGGGAGCTTTTTGTTTTAATAGTTAAAATAAATTTTAAAAATTCTGAAGTAAAAGAGGAAGTTGCTGATTATCCTTAAACTGAGGAAAAATAAAACTATTAAATAGATCCTAGTTTCATAAATATTCTCTTGAAATTGTGTGGTAAGGGTTTTTGATAAATCTACTCTCATTAAAAAATCATTTTGCTAATTTAGTTATAATCTTTGTTCAAGTATAAGATTTTAAATAATTATTGCATAAAAATGCTAAATAGAAAGCACCAGTTTTATTGTACATAGAATGTCTCAGTGAGGTAAAAAATGAGCTTACATTAGTACTTGAAGTATCTGTTTTATAAGAGTTTCTATGGATTCTATAGGCATACAGTCATGCACTGCATAATGGCATTTCAGTT
>NW_007732849.1:78227-82466 GCF_000696425.1 Galeopterus variegatus | reverse complement strand
ATCTACTCTCATTAAAAAATCATTTTGCTAATTTAGTTATAATCTTTGTTCAAGTATAAGACTTTAAATAATTATTGCATAAAAATGCTAAATAAAAAGCACCAGTTTTATTGTACATAGAATGTCTCAGTGAGGTAAAAAATGAGCTTACATTAGTACTTGAAGTATCTGTTTTATAAGAGTTTCTATGGATTCTATAGGCATACAGTCATGCACTGCATAATGGCATTTCAGTTAACAATGGACCACATGTGTGAATGTGGTAGGGGTAATAGGCTATACTATATAGCCTAGGTGTGTAGTAGGCTATGCTATCTGTGTTTGTGTAAGTACACTTTTTTTTTGACTGGTAAGGGGATCACAACCCTTGGCACGGTGTGGTCTGCACCACGCTCAGCCAGTGAGTACACCAGGAATCCCTATATAGGATCCGAACCCGCGGCCTTGGTGCTACCAGCGCCGCACTCTCCTGAGTGAGCCACGGGGCTGGCCTGTAAGTACACTTTATGATGTTTACACAATAAAATTGCCTATTGATGCATTTCTCAGAATGTATCCCTGTCAGTAAACGACTCATGACTATAGTTAGAACTTAACTGTAGTTTTTATGTATAAATTTACAGATTACCTACGGAACTATTTCAGTTTATAGGGATGCTACGTATTATCTTTTTAAATATAAATATTGTTATTGCTTGAATGATAAATTTTGAAGAAATAGTACTAGATAAGGGCCTTACTTTTCTCAATACTGACTCTCTACATGTGCCTATAGTTATACAATGTTTATTATCAGAGTTTCTAAGACCCTAATGAGAAATTACTGGCCATGGCGTGAAGAGGACACATGCATGTTTCCTGTGCATTCCCTGTAGAATACTGTTCTTGATTAGTGCATTTCAAAATATTATCATAGACTTGGTCTGTTTTTCTATGCTGTGACTGGATAGAGTACAAATGTTTCACTTTTTCACTATTTATATCCTTTACATTATGTGTGATCTTGATCAGGAGGAGCCAAACCTGGCTACTCATAGTTTCTCTGGAAAGCATTTAAAAATATAGATTCCTGGGATCCATCGAATCTGAGTCTGTTTCCTTCCAAAGCACCAGTTTGTGGAAACAAATGCGTCCCCCAAAAGTCCATGTGATGGAAACTTGATCCCTACTGTAACAGTGTTAAGAGGGTGGGAAATCTGATTATGATATTTGAAAGGTAGGGCCTTTGAGACGTGATTGGATTGTTCTGTGCCCTTATGAATGACTAATCCATTCACGGAATAATGAGTTATCATGGATGTTTACTGGTGGCTTTATAAAGAGCTCATGAGAGAGCTCTTGTGATTCTTGCCATGTGATACTGTCCATCACCACAGGACCCTGTAGAGAATCCCACACAGAGGTAGGCACATACCGGGTGTACCCCCTGGACTTTGAACTTCTCAACCTCCCAAACTGTTAAAAAATAAATTTCATTTCTTTATAATTACCCAGTTTCAAATATTCTGTTATAAGCAACAGATGTGGACTAACACATGTACCATATGTAGACCTAATTATTTTTTTAATTCCATGTTTGTTCTTCTAAAACCTGGTTTCATTGTGAATATATAGCATTATAAGTTGAGTCTGCTATTGATTTTCTTATGCTTACAGTAATATAATTTCAGTAATTATCACAAAATGCTGTTTATAGCAATAGTTTTCTTCCGTTGTGAAGATTAAGTGGAAATAAAATAGAAAGAATTTTAAAACTTGGGAATAGTTACTTTAAGATTAAATTTCAGACTTTACTGATCCTGAACACACAATATTAATTTTTCTGGATACAAATTGTTTCGAGCCCAAAGGGTACATTAAGTTGTTTTTAAAATGTAAGAGAGAGAGGATTTTATTTTTGTTTATCATTTGAAATTGTTTTCTCCTGTGCATGAAGTGAAATGTTCTTCATTGCTTATCTGCTTGTTTCACTGTAGCATATCAACTAGTTTTTTATTATATTTGACAGGCTTGTTTATTTCAGAAAGCCTTGAAGAGCATTTTTAAAATATTAGTTGGCACAAAGAAAAAACGTTGTTCTTACTCTACAGGTCTACACCAGTACTTTCTCCTGAGTCAACCATGTTGTGTATTAAAAAGGCTTAGAAATAAGAGCTGACTTATTTCCAGATCAAGACCTAACCACTTGCCAAGGAGCCATGCTCTCTTTGGCACAGTCTATTTAACCTGTAGTAATAGCCACACATCTATTGTCATCCAATTTTTTTTAGACTTAAGTATGTTGTAATTCTAAGAAGGGCTACCCTTCATTATCATGCATATGCAAAATTTTTGTGGTGTTTTTGTATTAACCTCATAAAATATTATAGAAAAAACTCTGTGGTTCACAGAAGAATTTATAGCTTTGCATATAAGTCAGATCTTACAGTTTATTTTGCATTCTGCTTATAATTCTACATTTGTACTGCCAATTACCTCACTTCCCTTGTGATGGAAGGTGTGATAGGATTAATCTGTTGGTAGTATAAGGATGGTTGCAAATGTCAGTCATTGCTAAGACATCATTTGGAAGGACAGATTGTAATAGTCAACCCCTGTAGTACTTTATTAAGACAGCAAGTAGAATACTAATATATAAATATTCAATAGTAGTAAGGACCATTTACAGATTATTGTTAGAAAGGGTTTGAAACCAAATATTGTATATTAATTGTTACTGGGGATGAAAGTCCCATTAGGCTTGTTTCTTTTTAGATCAGTGAAGAATCAGAAACCCATATCAACGTCAACAGCAAAGCTTTAATGAGTATAAAAATATAGGAAGGAAGAAACACTTTAAGAGAGAAGTGGGCCATTCCCTCGAGCAGTGAATGGCCCTTACATGCAAGTTCACATCTGTTTTATTCCACTAATTTTGCATATGCATTTGTAGGCTTGATTATCAACCTCGATTCACATTTGGGGTTATATAGTCTTTTTTCTAGCATGCATGTTCCTACCCATAATTCAGCCTGTTAACATGCAAGTTCACATCTGTTTTATTCCACTAATTTTGCATATGCATTTGTAGGCTTGATTAACACCCTCGATTCACATTTGGGGTTATATAGTCTTTTTTCTAGCATGCATGTTCCTACCCATAATCCAGCCTGTTGTAGTGATATGTATTTATGGATTGCATTTAAAGATAATATTAGTATGTCCCTTCTGTGCAAGTCCCTCCATCTGGAAAGTCCCTGGCGAGCTCCTGTGGTTAGATTGTGGGATCTTTCTTCCATTATGTTGCCTGCAAAGGAGTGGGTCTGGGCGGAGTTATGGGCGAAGTCAGTTTTCTATCCCCCTACCCCACCACCTGCTCATGACTAACTTACTACCTAACATTAATGATAGAAGGAGTTGTAGAATATAATGCAAAAATTATTTACCTTATAATTTTTAAATCATTATTCTGTTGTTTGGCAAAGGACTAAATGTAATTTTAAATAAAAGCCTTAGCGGGGCTATAAATTTTATAAAAACTTGCAGATTAAGTAAAAACAATTTTAACCAGACAAAAATGAAGTAAGATTAGCTACATAATTTAGGGATTGCAAAAGGGGGCTATACTTATTTTTAATTTTAATCACAGGATTATACATATGCTTGTATACAGATTATTTGCATATCAACAATATGGTAAAATACCTCAAATCTGGATAGACTACAGTGTCCTATTTGGAAGACATATCAGTTTCTCCCACTTGTACGTGATATTTTCTTTGAGATCAGTAATTTTGTCTGGTTTAATAAAACCTGTTGCTAGACCGAGATTCCAGACATCTAAAGTTGTCTCACTATTTGCTGCTTGCATTATCTCTTTGAATTTAAAGTTCCTTGTCATTAATTGGATCCTTATCTGTCCTGTCTTCCTCCCTAGTTATTGTGAGGCTCAAATGGCTTAAAATATTGGAAATTCATGTGAAGTGATCTACAGTGTAGATTCCCAAAAGCTTCTGGCAACCACCCTTCAACTCTCTGCTCACATGAGTTTGACTTTTTTAGATTTCATAATGTGAGATTTTGTAGTAATTTTCTTTCTGTATCTTATTTCACTTCGCACAACATTCTGCAAGTTCATCTATATTGTCACAAATGACAGGATTTTCTTCTACTAAGGCTGAATAATATTATATTATTTATCTGTCTATATCTATCTAGATATCTATGTATAAACATATCACTTTTTTTTTCTTTTCATTC
>NW_007732849.1:76883-77780 GCF_000696425.1 Galeopterus variegatus | reverse complement strand
TCTGTCTATATCTATCTAGATATCTATGTATAAACATATCACTTTTTTTTTCTTTTCATTCATCATTGGACACTTAGGTTGTTTTCATATCTTGGTTATTGTGATTAATTCTGCAATGAATATGGGAGTGTAGATGAATCTTCGAGGTAGTGATTTCATTTCCTTTGACTATATACCCAGAAGTGATATTGCTGAATTATATGGTAATTCTACTTGAAAATTTTTTAAGAAACCTCTACACCGTTTTCCAAAATGGTTGTACCAATTTACCTTCTCACCAACAGTGTAGAAGTGTTTCCTTTTCTCCACATCTTCCCTATCACTTATCTTTTATCTTTTTGATGACAGCCTTTCTAGCAGGTGTTGGGTGACATGTCACTGTGGTTTTGACTAGCACTTCCTAATGATTAGTTATGTTAAGCACTTTTTCATACATCTGATAGCCATTTGTGTGTCTTTTTCTGAGAAATGTCTATTCAGGTCCTTTGCACAATTTTTAATCAGGCTATTTGTTTTGTTTTTTTGCTATTTAATTGTTTGAATTCCTTATATATTTTGAATTTCAATCCCATATCAGATGTATCATATGCAAATATTTTCTTCCATTCTACATATTATCTTTTAATTATTTCCTTTGCTGTACAAAAGCTTTTTAGTTTGATGCAATCCCATTTGTCTATTTTTGCTTTGTTGCCTATGCTTTTGGGGTCATATGTGGGAGATAAAAAAATAAATCAAGCTTATAGAAGTAGAGAGTAGAATCGTGGTTACTAGAGATTGGGAAGGGTGAGGGGTGGTAGGGAGAGATTGGTTTGGATACAAAATGACAGTTAGATAGGAAAAATAAGTTCTAATAGTCTACAGTAGTGCTAGGCATCTATAATTAGCAATAACTAA
>NW_007732849.1:75471-76721 GCF_000696425.1 Galeopterus variegatus | reverse complement strand
TGTTTTTATGCCAGTTTTGTACTGTTTAATTACTCTGGCTTTGTGATGTAACTTTTTTATTGAAATGTAATTGATTATACATATTTGGGCGGTAGAGAGTTGAGTGTTAATACCTGTGTACAAAGTGTGATGATCAATCTGAATAATTAGCATATACATCATTACAAAACATAATAATTTTCTTGTGTTGAGGACATTCAGTCTCCTCTCTTATAGTCATTTCATAAAATACAGTAAATTATTTTTAATTATAAGTGCCTGGCTTGACTGTACATCAGTAGAGCTTATTTTTCTTAGCTAGCTGTTTTGTATCTGTTAACCCATTTCTTGGTATTCTCTCTCCCCCTTCCCCTTTCCCTTCTCTGAAAACCACAGTTATGTTCTCTCCTTCTGAAAATTCAATGTATTATTATGATTGTTTGTTTTTTTCTCCCCTTTTTTTTAGCTCCTACTTATGAGTGAGGACATGCTGTATTTCTGTCTCTGTGCCTGGTTTATTTCAGTTAATAATTTTCTCCAAGCTCATCCATGCTGCTGTGAATGACAGAATTTCATTCTTTTTTATGGCTTAGTAGTATTCCATTGTGTATATATACCACATTTTCCTTATCCAGTCATCCATAGTGGATTTTAGGTTAGTCCCATATTTGTCTATTGTAAATAGAGCTGCAATAAACATGGGTGTACAGGTATCCCTTCGACACGATGGTTTCCATTCCTTTGGGTATACACTCAGCAGTGGGATTGCTGGATTGTATAGCAGTTCTATCTGTAGTTGTTTAAGAAACCTCCATATTGTTTTCCATATGACTGTACTAATCTACAGTCCCACCAACAGTGTATAAGCATTCCCTTTTCTCTGCATCCTTGTCAGCATTTGTTATTCTCTGTCTTTTCTATTCTCAGTCTAACTGGGGCAAGAAGATATCTCAGTGTGGTTTTGATTTGCATTTCCTGATGCTTAGTGATGTTCAGCATTTTTTCATGTACCTGTTGGTCATTTGTATGTCTTTCAAGAAATGTCTATTCAGCTCCTTTGACAATTTTTAAATCAGATTCAGTTCCTTGTATATACTGGATATTAAATCCTTGTTGGAAGCATAGTTCGCAAATATTTTCTCTCACTCTGTAGGTTGTCTTCTCTTTGTCAGTTGTTTCTTTGCTGTGCAGAAGCTTTTTAGTTTGATATAATTCCATTTATTTACTTTTTCTTTTGATGCCTATACTTTTGAGGTCTTTTTTTTTTTTTT
>NW_007732849.1:72279-74585 GCF_000696425.1 Galeopterus variegatus | reverse complement strand
CAGCCAGTGAGCGGCCGGTCTGTATGTGGGATCCGAACCCTTGGCGGGAGCGCTGCCGCGCCCCCAAGCGGCGCACTGTAGCAGTGCGCCACCGGGCCGGCCCATACTTTTGAGGTCTTATTCAGAGTCTTCACTCAGCCCTACATTCTGAAGTGTTTTCCTCTAGGAGTTTTATAGTTTCAGGTCTTATATTTAAGTCTTTATCCCTTTTGAGTTGATTTTGGCATATTACAAGATGATGGGTCTAGTTTCATTCTTCTACACATGAGTATCTAGTGTTCCCAGCACCATTTATTGAAGAGGGTGTCTTTTCATCAAAGTATGTTCTTGGCACCTTTGTCAAAGATCAGTTGGCTATAAGAACATGGATTGAGTTTGGGTTCTCTATTCTGTTCCACTGGTCCATGTGTCTGTTTCTATGCCAGTATCATGCTGTTTTAGTTACTAAACCTTTGTAATATAATTTGAAGTCAGGGATTGTTATGCCTCCAGATTTATTTTCTTTTTTGCTCAGGATTTCCTTGGCTAATTGGGGCCTTTTGTTGTTCCATATGAATGTTAGGAGTTTTTTCTACTTCGGTGAAGAATGTCATTGGTATTTTGATAGGGATTGCATTGTATCTTTAGATGGCTTTGAACAGTATGGACATTTTCACAACATTAATTCTTCTAATCCATGAACATGGAATGTCTTTCTGTCTTTTGGTGTCCTCTTTAATTTCTTTCAAAAATGATTTGTAGCTCTCCTAGTAGAGTTTTTCACTTCTTTGGTTAAATTAATTCCTAAGTATTTTATTTTTTTGGTAACTATTGTAAAAGAGCTTGCTTTCTTGATTTCTTTTCCTGTTTGATCATTGTTGGTATATAAAAACTGCTGATTTTTGTGTATTTATTTTGTATTGTGCAACTTTACTGAATTTGTTTATCAGCTCTAAGGGTTTTTTTGGTAGGGTCTTTAGGATTTTCTATTTATAAACTGGGATGAAGCTAGCATCATCCTGATACCAAAATCAGACAAAGACACAACAAAAAAAAAGAAAACTACAGTCCAATATTCTTGAAAAACGTGGATATAAAAATTCTCAATACAGAATTCAGTAGCACATCAGAAAGATTGTCCACCATGGTCAAGTGGGATTCATCACATGGCTGCAAGGATGGTTCCACATACACAAATGAATAAATGTGATATACCAAATTGACAGAACCAAGGACTAAAACCATATGATCATTTTAGTAGATGCCCAAAAAACATTTGACAAAATTCAACATCCATTCATGATAAAGACCCTCAACAAATTAGGTATATAAGGAAAATATCTCAATACAATAAAAGCCATATATCACAAACCCACCAATACTATCATCTTGAATGGAACAAGATAAGGATGCCCACTCTCACCACCCCTTTTTAACATAGTATTGGAATTACTAGCCAGAGCAGTCAGGCAAGAGAAAGAAATAAAGGGCATCCAAATTGGAAAAGACAACGTCAAGTTATCCCTGTAATATAATTTGAAGTACATAGTGTGATGATGCCTCCAGCTTTGTTTTGTTGCTCAAGATTGCTTTGGCTATCCAGTGTCTTTTGTGGTTTATTATGAATTTTAATATATTTTTTTCTATTTCCATGAAAAATGCCATTAAAATTTTGATAGAGATTGTATTGGATTTGTAGATTGCTTTGGGTAGTATGAACATTTTAACAATATAAATTCTTCCAATTAATACGGGATAATTTCCATTTATTTGCATTGTATTCAATGTCTTTCATAAGTTTTTTATAGTTTTCAGTGTATAGATCTTTTACTTCCTTAGGTAAATGTATTCCTAAGTAGTTTAGATTTTTGGTGCTATTGTAAATGGGATTATTTTCCTAATTTCTTTTTTATATAGTTTGTTGTTAGTGTAACTCAGTTTTGTGTGTTGATTTTCTGTCTCGCCACTTTACTGAATTCATTAATTCTTACAGTTTTTTGGTGAAGTCTTTTAGTTTTGTATATATGAAGTTATGTCATCTGCAAACAAAGACAATTTTACTTTTTCCCTTACAAATTGCCTCTTATTTCTTGTTCTTGCCTCATTGCTCTGGCTAGGACTTCCAATATTATGTTGAATAGAGGTGGCTAGAATGGGCATTTTTGTCGCATTCCTGATCTCAGAGAAAAGATTTTACCTTTTCACCATTAAGTATGATGCTAGCCATGGGCTTGTGAGCCTTTATTGTGTTAAGGTACATTCCTTCTGTACCTAATTTAATGAGAGTTTTTAATCAGGAAATGATACTCAATTTTGTTAAATGCTTT
>NW_007732849.1:68104-71912 GCF_000696425.1 Galeopterus variegatus | reverse complement strand
TGAATAGAGGTGGCTAGAATGGGCATTTTTGTCGCATTCCTGATCTCAGAGAAAAGATTTTTACCTTTTCACCATTAAGTATGATGCTAGCCATGGGCTTGTGAGCCTTTATTGTGTTAAGGTACATTCCTTTTGTACCTAATTTAATGAGAGTTTTTAATCAGGAAATGATACTCAATTTTGTTAAATGCTTTTTCTGTCTCTACTGAGATGATCATATACTATTTGTCTTTTATTCTCTAACGTGGTTTATCATATTTATTTATTAGCATATGTTGAACCATCCTTTCATCCCAGGGATAAATGGTGCTTAATCATGGTGTATGATCCTTTTAATTTGCTATGATATTTGCCTTGAATTTGGCCTGCCTTCTTAAAGTGGCCCTCCTTGGTCTTAGGCTCCACTAGGATTTTGCAACCTTCTACCCAAATCACAAAGCTCCCACAAACGCACTTCTGTCTGTGCATGGCTGCCAAATTTTGTTTCTGTGGGGAGTCGCAGACTGGGGACTTCCTATTCTGTCTCGCTGAAGTCACCCTCTAGATGCTTTGAATTCTAATTCTTCTATTTTTCTGAAATTCCCACTTCTTTTTTCTTTGTTCTTGCTGTGACCACCATAGTTCAGGTGCTGTTTGCCTCTCAGTGGTCTCTCTAGGAATGTCTTCTGTGATAGCTGCCCTGTGTCTCACAGATTAAACATCTGACCATGTCTTCTGATTCCATTACCCATTCCATTGTTACTGTGTTATGCTACCTTTAAGGGAGAATGATATTAGGTACAGTAGCACTTTGTACATGAATGCAGAAACCAATAGCTCATCATTCCCCTGTCAGAGAAAAATGTACTGTATTAACATTACCATAGTACTGTGTTATGCTACCTTTAAGGGAGAATGATATTAGGTACAGTAGCACTTTGTACATGAATGTAGAAACCAATAGCTCATCATTCCCCTGTCAGAGAAAAATGTACTGTATTAACATTACCATAGTCACAATTAAGTGTCCAGCATTTAAGGATTCCTTTGGGGAATGAGTAGCAGTTGCCCATCCAGTGACCTTGTTTGTGCTTCTCTTCAGGTGATCATGATTTCTATGGACAAACATTTATCTGCTAACCGCTGACTTAAATGGATCTCATAGTCCATAGGTTTGCTGCTACACTTTTCTGGCTCTGTACTTTCACTGACTTCAGTTTTGAAATTGTTGCCTAAGAGAAGTTTCTTCTTCCATGGTGTCTTATGATAAATCTTTACTGAGAAGGTAGGAATTTTCACTTTGTAAATACCCAGAGACATACATTTTCAGCTTTTGTGATACTTTCAAGTGCTTCACTCCCAGGGAGGAAAATTGTCTGTGGATGAGTTTTTTGTTTGTTTATGTTTTGTTTTTCTAAGATATGATGATGATGGTGGTGGTGATGGTAATGATCATGATTCATACTTTGTATACTGCTTACACTGTGCCAGGCACTATTCTCAGTGCTTTGTACACATTAACTCAGCCAGTTGCAGGACATAAAATATCTTTTCCTTTTCCCAACATTATTTGTCAGCTGTGAGCTTCAAATATAGTACAAAACTGTCAAGCCTATGCAGTACAAATATTTACTATAATTATTTTGTTCTTGATATATTTCAGGCATTTATTAATAATCTTTAAATCAACTTGGTGAAATGTCATTGCAAATCTTATTTAGACATGAAGAAACCAATTTATGTTTAAGCTAATATTGAGATTTATTGCTATTTCCTCTGGTGATTTTATAATGCATTAATGTTCTAAAAATATAAAAGTACTAAACACCTCATTAGAATTTAACACAGGACAGAATTTTGAATTATAAATTATTGTCAAAAAGAAATTTATTACAAAGCTATACTTATAATGTAGATGTTGCATTTTGAGTAGGCTATAAAGGTATCCAAAGAAATTTAAAGTATTAGTGTGTAAATACAAACCTAGGAAAACCTCTTATCACATCTTTTACTTTTCTTTAAGAAATGGAAACTGTTTTGGAACATATGTTTGACCAAGAAAAGATCAACATCCAAAAGTTTTATCAGCATTTATACTTAAATTACCAAGCATTTCAAAGTACAAATTGTCTTTCTCTACCTACACAATCTCTTTAATACAGTATAGATCTTTACTATTGAAGGAAAAAACCTTTTCACATTAAGCGTGGTCCTGTATTTAAATTAATATACAAGTTGGATGTTTGGTCTTGGTAGATGAGTGCATGAATAATTTGTACTCAGTGGAAGATCCTGGCTTGCATAAAATCACTCATACAAATGTTTTGCTTGAGTCTTTTCTTATCATGCAATTTCTAATGTAGTTAAATAAATAATCTTACTAACATGCTGAGCCTGAGAAGGACAAGAATTATAGTGAATGGTGTAATATATATGATGCCTTTTTGGAACGCCTTTTAAAATGAAATGTTTTAATATTCACATTTACATAGCTCATTTAAGTCTCTTGTGTTTAATATTTCAGATTTGTTAGTCTTTGTAGAACACTAAGTCAAAATTTTGTACAGCCGTTAGCTCATTTGGGGTCTTTTTTAAAAACTCATTTACATAAATTAGAGAAGAAAATATGGATAAGTTGGTTCTTGGTATTTTGTATAAAATTCAGGTGTTGAGTGCTGATTAAATATTTAAGAATTTGTATATTTAAAATGTCAATGTTAAAGTATTTTATTTGTTTATAAATCGTTGTAGTTTTGTTTTGCCTTTTTCTTATAATGGGTGAAACAAGATACAGGGGTTTGTGAGCACTCAGTTCTGCTGTTGTACCATAAAAGCAACCATAAATAAATCATAACTGAAAGATGGCCCTGTTCCAATGACACTTTAATTTCAAAAACAGAAGGAAGCTTGGATTTGGTCTGAGGGCAATAGTTTGTTGACCTGTTATCTAGGATACCAATAGACATGGAAGCGGGACCGTATAGGAAAGAGGATGCTAGTTAGACAAGTGGAGAGGACCAACTAAGGAAAGGTTCTTAACATCAGGTCCATTGACCAGTTTTAGGTATTCAGGTGCAAAATGTTGTGCATTGGCTCCTTTTTTCTTGGGGAAATGTTCCACTCCTGTCCTTAGTACCTGGGGCATACTAGTAGCTCAGAAAATAGTTATTTAAACAATAAATGAATAGACAGTTCATGACCCCAAAATGTTAAAAAAAAATCCTGTTTGTAAGAAATAGCAGAAATTTATAAATAAACTGATTCTGGACTATTGAAACAGATGCTCAGGAGATGCTGGGATATTTTTGATACCCATTGAAACTGCTATCTGCAAAAAATTCAAATCTCTTGAGTCTCCCTGTGCATTAGAAAGAGCATTCTGTACAAAACTGAGATAAGATGTATTACAGAAAGCTGCAGTTTTCAAACTATGCTCCACAGAAAGATTTGACAGATCCCCTCTGGGGCTTCTGTGGGTGGAGAGTGGGCGAGAGAGAGAAAGTTCCACTGCTGTTTCCCTCTAGTTGTTCTTCAACTGAGGCAATTCAACTTTATACTTTATTTCTTTATGTCCCTGAGTAGTAATTTACGTGACTAAATTATATAAGACAAATACTTCTTAAAAACCAGTAGTATAATAGTAAATGGTTGAATAGCATAAATATGGTACTGACATTTTTTTTTTTCACTCTAGCCTGTATAGTATTACTTTGAGTATACTTAATCAAAAGCAGTAATTCTACTTGACTTTTTTAAAAACAGAAATCATAATGATGGCAAGATAACAGTAATCTCAAAGTTAATTATGTCTGTGGGAAGCATGGCTGAC
>NW_007732849.1:66581-67708 GCF_000696425.1 Galeopterus variegatus | reverse complement strand
TAATGATGGCAAGATAACAGTAATCTCAAAGTTAATTATGTCTGTGGGAAGCATGGCTGACTAGACTGAGTCTGTCAAATGTGGCACTTTTCTGCATCTTGTAGCAGATTACCTGCTCTGGAAAAACAATGCAGTTGTAGATGGTTGGTGTTTGAATGCAAAAATGGAAAATTATGGCAAGTATTTAAATTGGAAATATTTAAGTTGTGTTAACTGTTAAGGCATATGGCAAATTTCAGTCTGGGTAACACAAGAGATGCATTTTCCTTCTTTCCTTCCTTTATTGAACAATTTGTGTTAAGTGCTTACTATATGCTAGGTGTGAAGCTTCTGAAGGCATATATAGTCTAGTTGCAAGAGAAAAAAAAATCTGTTAACATTTCTATTTTAAGTTATTTTAGTATTAATATTGTTTACTCATTAAAAAACTCATGCTATAAAGTATTTTTTTTTCTCCAGTAGTATTAAGCGAATGAGTGGTAAAATATGTATGAAAATTAACCTCATAATATGGTATATTTAATCAGGACTTTCTCAGACTTCTCGTTTGAACCTTAGAAAGACTGTGACATGGACAAGTAGGTTCAGAGGTAGATAGGTCAGGTTTTGTTGTCTCAGTTTTGTGAATGAATTAAAAAGAGAATTGAGAAGCTTAATGTGTTACAGAAGGTCGCAGCTTCCTTATGTCTGAGACTTTTGACTAGACTGTCATCTTCTCCTTGTATTCTTTCAAATAGTCCACTCTGCCTCCTGCTCAGTAGACTTAATGGCTTTCTCATATGAAGTGACCTGTTCATAAAGACAGGAAATCTGCCCTTTAAAATGTTTAATAGTAATTTTAACAAGTGATTCTTAGTCCCTACCATCGGTCAAAGAACAAGAGAATTTTAAGGAAAAATCCATGTTTTTCAATGATCTCATAACATGTAGACATTTTTATATAGTGAGAAAAGTATATCAGGGTCATCAAGTTACTTTTTTTCTTGTGTTTATGTGTTTGAACTTGTATAAAATTGCAGTTGAAATAAGCTCACACTGCATTGATGGTAGATAAAACATGAAACACAGGTTAATACAGGTAATGGGGACTTGCTGTATAGTTTAGATACCCTCTGATGTTCACTTAA
>NW_007732849.1:53510-65426 GCF_000696425.1 Galeopterus variegatus | reverse complement strand
TATATGAATGGTTGACATAGTTTATGACCTATTCACTTCACTGATTTTCACAGCATGCTGGTTTTATTGTTGTCTTAATATTTATGTTATGTATTTTTTGTCACTTGAAAAATGAATAAAGCTTATGTTGTAAAATAATTTTCCTACAGGACATTTTCCAAAGGTTTTAATAAAGCATTACTAGTTTAATGACCACTCAATGCTGATATTTTGTGCAAGATTATAACTGCAAGTGTTTACTGTACCATTCATCATGGGTTGTTTTTATACTGCGTACAATATGGTAATGAAAAAGCAAAGGTCACAGTTATCTTTAGATCCGGCTCAGAATTATTCATTAGGTTTATTCCCAAGATATTTCTCTGTATGAAATGTTCATAGAAGAAAAAATAGAGCCACCAAAACAGTGGCTATTGTAATGAAAAACTCAAACATAGGGTCAGTCTTGTTGAAAGTAAAATTAAACCTTTTGTTGGAATAAAATTGAAAATTAATTTAAATATTATAGAGTATACTTAATCATATGCTAATAAAGGTAGATTTTTTGTAGCTGTCTCTAAAATAAAGCCCTCCTTTGGGTGTTTAATTTTTAATGCTGTATGTCTTTGGTACTGTTATCATTTTTTTTTAAGTTAATGCACGAGCTCATGCTTTTTATAAAACAATTTTAAAAATACCGAAGTACGTTGAATAAAAAGCAAAGGTCCCTTTTCAGACATCTATTCCACTTCCTTCCCAAGGTGTCTTAGTCCATTTGGACTGCTATAACAAAATAAACTGGGTGGTTTATAAACAAGAGATATTTATTTCTCACAGTTCTGGAGGCTGGGAAATCCAAGATCAAGACCTGGTAGATTCAGTGTCTGGTGAGAACCTGTTTCCTGGTTCATAGGTGGCCATTTCCTGCTGTGTCCTCATACAGTGAAAAGGTCAAGGCAGCTTTCTAGAGCCTTTTTAATCAGGGCACTAGTCCCAATCATGGAGTTTCCCATTCATGAGGTTTCCATCCTCATGGCCTGATCATCTCCCAAAGTCCCCCACCTCTTAATACTATTACCTTGGGGGTTAGGATTCCAACAAATGAATTTGGGGGACACAGACGTTGAGTCCAGAGTACACGATTAACCACATCAAAAAACTTGAAATACAGGGCCGGCCCGGTGGCGCACTGCTATAGTGCGCCGCTTGGGAAGCGCAGCGGTGCTCCTGCCGAGGGTTCAGATCCCACGTGCAGACCGGTTCCCGCTCACTGGCTGAGCGGGGCGCGGGGGCAACACCGAGGGTTGCGATNCTGTATGTGGGATCCGAACCCTCGGCGGGAGCGCCTCCGCGCTTCCCAAGCGGCGCACTAGGGCAGTGCGCCACCGGGCCGGCCCTGGGTGTTTAATTTTTAATGCTGTATGTCTTTGGTACTGTTATCATTTTTTTTTTAAGTTAATGCATTACTTGTGAATGTCACAACTCCAAGACTCAGGTTCACACTGCCTGCCTAAACCTGAGGGTTAATAAGAACACAGAGAATACCTCTTTCCCCTACTCACCACCTCCATTACCCAACCAAGTTTCAAATAAAAGTAAGAGTGGGACACAGCTGAAAGAGCTGCAAGAGACAGATTCTCTGTTGCAGAAAAGAAAAACCTAAGCCAGGTGGGGAGACAGAAACTCAAAGCCAAGTAGAAAGCAAACTTCAAACCCAGCCCTACTCCTGACTAGATTAACACAAACCCCTACACTGAAGGCCTAGCAGAAGGAAAAGTGTGCTCCTCTGTAAGGATAAAAAACATTTGTCTTAGTCAGGTTAGGCTGCTATAACAAAATACAACACACATTTATTTCTAACAGTTCCAGAGGATGGAAGTCTGAGATCAGGGTGCCAGCATGGTTGAGTTCTTGGTGAGGGCTCTGTTCCTGAACTATAGATGGCTGCTTTCTTCCATATCCTCATATACTTCCGGAGAGAGTGGGGAGAGTGCCAGAGTGAGCACACACAGGCTCTCTGGTAACTTCTCAGAAAGGCACTAATCCCAGCATGAAAGCGTCACCGTCACGATCTCATCTAAACCTAATTACCTCCCCAAAGCTCCACCTCCTAAATATAATCACATTAGGGGTTAGAGTTTCAACATATGAATTTTGGGGACATATATTCAGTCCATAACAATATTTATCTCAATATCTATTAAAGTCTTCTATAACATGGCCAACTTAAAACAAAAAGTTTATGAGACCTACAAAGAGGCAAGAAAAACCACAGTCTAAAGTGACAGAAGAGTCAACAGTGCCAGTCTAAGATATGACCTAGATGTTGGAACTATCAGTTGGAACTAAAATAGCTATGGTTAATATGTTAAAGCCTTTAGTGGAAAAAGTAGACTGCATGCATGATCAGGTATATACTTGGAGTAGAGACATGGAAACTGTAAAAAGAAACATATTCTAGAAAAGAATAATGTAGTTTCGTATAACTTCGTATAATGTATGCTATACGAAGTTATTACGATGAAATTTTCTCAGTGATAGACTGAAGTAGCACATATCTGACATAATGGAGACCCCTCTAAAAGACACTTGGAAATCAAAATGTTTGTCTCCAACACTAAACTATGAGTTCCTTAAGAATAAAGACCATGTGGTGTTTAGCAATTGTTTGCGTTAATTTGTAGCTCTGTTTCAGGATCTACATATTTGAAGTCAGTTTAGCTTGTAATGGAGCCCTTTTTGAACTTCAAAAAGGATAGCATATAGAGTTACCAAAAATTATTTCTGAATTCAGATAGAACTGAATTTACTACTCAGGACCATTATTTATTTGCTTTGTAAACTTGGATAAGATACTTAATTTTTGTAAAGTTTATTTCCCCTCCCCATCTGTAAAGCTACAGTAGTATTCAAATCAGATGGTTATTAAGTATTAAATGAGTTAATTTAAAATACTTGGTAAAAGACATGCAAGAAGTCATAGTTCAGATCTATATTTATATATCTTGAAGGAATTTTTATACTTTTTAAATATCAATTTCTAACTTATAATTTTTAATTCTTAATTTTATATTTATCTGGCCAAGGTGGAATATGAACTTCATTTTCCACTTAATCTTTTATTCTATATTAATTGGTTTTAAGTATTACACGAATTTTTATACTTTTTAAATATCAATTTCTAACTTATAATTTTTAATTCTTAATTTTATATGTATCTGGCCAAGGTGGAATATGAACTTCATTTTCCACTTAATCTTTTATTCTATATTAATTGGTTTTAAGTATTACATAATTGCCTTTTAAATCTAAAAAGGTAAAGTTGGAAAGCTAATGAGAAGTCAGCCCAATAGTGTAATTATTTGGAAGACAAAAAGGAGCCAGTTGAAAAGAAAGCAATATGCTTTTCAACTTTTGTTCCTGAGAGGAAGATGTGAATCTTCCATCTGCTGAGGATGTGGAAGGAAAAATGGTACATAAATGCATTACAAAGGGCATTGTAAGAGTTTTCATGCTTCAGAGATAAACAGATAACCATTACCATACACAAGTTAAAAACAGTATGGAAATGGTTTTTCATGGGAAATTAACAGCTGAAGCCAGAGATGTTTGTGGTTGCTCATATGGAAATTGCTATGCTAGATAAATGTACTGGCTGGGCAAGAAGTAATTTGTGTGAGCTGTTACTTTCAAAGTTCAAAATTCTGCATAAGGTGGCTCTGATTTCAGATAAAGTTGCATATTTTGGTAGAATTATCATTTCTCTTTTGGCTTTTGAATCGTTTATGAGCAGGAATTTTTTTAAATGGAATGGTATAACTTTCCCTCTGGCCTTGTTTATTATCAGAGTATAATGTTCCTGTACGCTTGCTTAAGTGTTCATAACAAACTTGTGGATCTCAAAAGGGGCTGAAGAATTATTTCTGGTGGTCTTTGAGTTTGTAATTGCTGCCAGCTGAGAGAGCAAAATTTCAAATAAATTGAAGAAACTTTGACAAATAACACTTAACATAATTACAAGGCATAAAGCTCAATACATAGTTTATATAATAAAATCTTGCCTAACCACAAAACATTCAAGGACCAGTCAAACAGAGGTCTTTACAGAGGTATATGTTAACCTTTTGCTTGACACTGTACTTGTTTAGATTTATTAAAACCTCCTGGTGTGAATTTGAGATTATTCCGGTTTAAAAAAACTTCTGCAGATTTTTCTGTTTTGTGGTGAGCTATTCAAAGAACATGTGACATCTGACAAAAAGCATGATTTTCAAAAGGTAGAAAATTCTCCATTTTTGCCTACTGCTTGCTCAGGTATATTGGAATAATGTGGTTTTGTGATATTGACCAAGGGCACTTGATTTATTTAATAGAAACTGTGTTCCTTTTAAGGAAATACAGTATTAAAATCCAGACCCCAAAACATATTGCTAACTCCATATTAGTAAGTGACTCTACTATAAAATTATTCTATATTTTTCAGGAAAGTTTGAAATAGTATTCACTTAAATATGGAACTTTTCACAATACTTTTGCTTTATAATTAGATTTAATTGTGTGCAACTTTTTAGTAGCATTTCTAATATTTTGACAGGGAGTAAATTTGTATGTGATCTGGCTGCAATTCAGTTATAATTTACAAAAGCAAGTCTTTAAATATCAGGATTGCCCATATTCTGAGGCCCTTTCTGTTATCATTTAATCCTGTTTTTGTTTTTACCTGTGTTAAGACTTCAGAAATCGTTCTTTAATTACTGATTATTATTATGAAACCTGTTGAAGACTTAGGTTTCATATTAAGAAATCATCCACTCAACATCTCTTTCCACCCTTTCAGTTCTTTCTCACCTTATTAAAACATATACTTCTTTTGTAATTTCACTTTTTTGATTAGTATTTTTTATTTATCTATTTTTTAGTCTCGAGTCATTCTTAGTTCTTCCTCTTCTCTTTCAAGAAGGGAATTCTGTATCTGCTTTCTTTGTTATGTATGTAAGACCCATCTGTTTAGATCCTATCCTTATCACTGTAGTCAAGGTATCCTGAGGCAAATTGTTTTCTAGTTATGAACCTGTGAAACCAACAAGTCCTGTGCTTCCAAAATATAGTGATGGTACAGGCACAGAACAGCTGTTGCCATTCTGAATGAGAAATAGGAAAGAAGAAAGGGGTAAGAGGTCTCAAGTAAGTCCGGAACCCAACAGAACAAATTTCATTAGACATTAAAGCTTGAGAATAATCTCCTTTGGCTCCCTGCTCTGCCTTTCAGGCCTACTGGGGCAGCAGTCCTATCCCCACAGCCCCCAAGGTGCCAAGCATCCCTACCCCCATGGCTCCACTAGGCATTGAACTAGTGGGGCCTGTCTGCAATGGCCCTACTCCCACAGTGCCTGGGTTCTTCACCCACAGGCTGGCCCTATACTGTGATTCTTCATGGGTGGGATTCCAAACCTGAAGCTTCCCTGATATCCTTTGAAATCTAGGTAGAGGCAGCCTTGACCCTAAGCACAATGCCAAAATTTGCTGTCTGTCTTCTCCAGAGGAGCAGCCACCATGGACCAGGCCTCACCTCAGCTCCTTGTTTGAAACTGCTTTGCCCCCAAGGCCCTTGCACTCCAGGTACCTTGGATTTAGTGTTCCCTCAAAACTTGGCCCCCACTGTGACAGTGTTAAGAGGGTGAAAAATCCTATTATGGTAATTGAACAGTGGGGACTTGAAGAGGTGATTAGATTGTGGGACCATGCCATAGTGAATGGATTAATAATGGTGGTCAGGTTTTGAGGGCTTTGTAAGGAGATTGCACAAGGAATAGATTGTGGGACCATGCCATAGTGAATGGATTAATAATGGTGGTCAGGTTTTGAGGGCTTTATAAGGAGATTGCACAAGGAACTCTCTCTCTCTCTCTCTCTCTGCTCCACCATTTTCTGCCATGTGATACCCCTGGGTCACTGTCGCCACCACCAAGGGCTTCACCAAATGTGTTGCTTGGGCTTTGGACTTCACAGCCTCTGAAACTATAAGCAATAAATTTTGTTTTCTTGGATTATCCAGCCTCCAGACTAAAAATAAATTTATGTTATTTATGAGCCACCCAGTCTATGGTATTCTGTTTTATCAACCTGAACAGACTAAGACAGAACATTGGTACCAAGAAGTAGGGGCTGCTATAACAAATAGGTAAAAATGTTCAAGTGGTGCTTTGGAAGTGGGTTTTGGGAAGAAGCTGGGTTTTGAGGTGCGTGCAAGAAAAAGATTCTGGTTCTGGCGAGGGCCTGCTTCCTTGTTCATACATGATTCTCTTCGTGTGTTTTCACATGGCAGAAGGGTGTGGAAGCTTTCTGGAGTCCCTTTTTACAATCCCAGTCATGAGGCCTCTGCTCTCATGACCTAATCACCTCCCAAAGACCCCACCTGCACATACTATCACATTGGGAATTAGGTTTCGATATTTGAATTTTGAGGGACACAAATATTTATTCTGTAACAGAAACCTCCTCATCTTTAAAGCCTGAACTCCTAGGAATACTTTCAAGGTTTTAATTCAGTTGGGCCTAATTTTAAAAATAGGATACAGAGACCCACTACTTACCTCCCATAAATAAATGTACTCCTCAGCAGTGTACAAAAGGAAAATAGAACATTTCAGGGAGCCTTCCAGTTACTGTAACTTGGCAGAATGAGGGCTGGGATCAGTGTCAGGAAATTGATACTTGCTCTTTGGAAATCTATTTTTCTATTTAGGAATGGGTAGTATAGGACAGAAGGAAGGACTTGCAGTCATGGAATTTTTCTTTTTATTGGCCTGTTTAATTCTGTTGTAATGATTAAATAAAATGTGCAAGACGGAGTCTGCTAGCTACCCATTTCCACCTTTTCTTCACTATAGAAACCTAATTTTATTTTGGGGAACAACATCATTTTCCAGACAGCCTTGTAGCTTGGGGTGGCCTCCCTGATGTAACTAAAGGTTTTCTGGTGTCTTTATTCAGAGAGATCCTTTTGTCTTCCTTTCTTACTTCCTCCTGCCTGGAAAGTATCCAACAGTATACCATTAAGAAACATAAATGACAAATTATTTTATTTTCAAAACAATATCATCCATTCCCAATGGCAAAAAATTGTAAAATATCTTTTATTTTTAACACTGTAGTGACTTCACTATTTTAGGTATACATACATATATATATATGCACATAACTCCTATCAAGAGTTTGGTCAGGACATCTGATTTTCCAGGGGGGTATAACAGGCATACTATAGTTGGAATCTGAGATGATCTGAGGTAGAATGTGGACAACTTTTTAAAAAGTTCAATAGTTATTTATTTGATTGTGTGCTTTCTCATGCTTGCCCTATGACTTATGTGAAAGTAGAGCACCAGTCAGGAAAGAATGGGT
The DNA here is from genome assembly GCF_000696425.1 of Galeopterus variegatus. Lineage (NCBI taxonomy): Eukaryota > Metazoa > Chordata > Mammalia > Dermoptera > Cynocephalidae > Galeopterus > Galeopterus variegatus. The sequence continues at coordinate 58,046 of NW_007732849.1, read as the reverse complement.
CTCAAGAGTTGGAATGGTGATACATTGGTAGGGTTAGAACCCTGAAATGGAAACATCCTTCCTGGTCATTGCAATTGGATATCAATGAGGAATGGGAATGGGTGGGGAAGAGGGAGATGAAATGTAAACTTAAAATAGGAAAAGATAAAAAAACTATAAGTTATACCCTGAAAGCGTTGCAGAAACTCAGCAACAAATAGTGCCAAATACCTAAATTCCATTTTTTTATACATGTGCTCATTCAGTATATGTACCAAGCACCCACTTTGGTTTGTGTATCATGTCCAACATTCAGGATGCAATTCTGAGCAAAAATAGATGAGATAGCATGGTGTCTGGTATTGTAGCATGGAGTTTCAGGCCTGGAGAGAATCACACTAAGAAATTCAAAATGGGACAGACAAGAACTAAAAAGAAGAGGTACAATAAGACCCTAATATGGGTAGATTTGAACTAGGCAGGAAATCAAAAGAGACTTTATTGAGGAAGAGGAATGAAATGAAAAGCAACTTTTTCATCCAAGCAGATATTTGAAGGTAGAAGAATGAACATTCTGGAGAGAGGGAGCAACATATACGAAGGCCTTGTGACAGAAGACAGCTTAACAAATTCAGAGGGCTGAAAATAGGCTAATTAATTGAGATCGGAGAAAGGAGGAGCATAACATCCGATGTGGCTAGAGGGAGGGACATTGCTTTCCCCTCAAAATAATGGGCTTAATAATAAAAATTAGATGGATTGCTAAAATTTTGAATTTTGTACTCGTATACTTCTACTCTTAGGGTTTAGCTATAATAATTGAAACAATATATGCAAGTATTCTTGTTTAGAAATCTACTATAATTTGTATATTATAAATTTAATCATGAGTAAAAATAATTATTCTCTGCTGTCTGGATCCCTGGCTACTATTTCTATATTCTTCCCGTTTGTTCTCTTCTACTCATCCCTATCATAGTAACTTTGCTTTTTATCTCTATGATTAGCACAATCTGTTATAACTGTAGCATATTTGCTTTTTTTCTTAATTTTAATCCATTACAGGATCCTTCTAAAGTGATATATTATTTGGGACCAACTTTTCTATCTGGCCTACAATTTAGAACTGGTATGGTTTTTTCTTTTCTTTTACTCCCGTCCCCCCAATCACTAAGAATGCCCATGTTTAATATTCTGGCCAAAATCCAGCTTTCTTGCCACGTTACTTCTTTGGCTTTTTTGTTTTTCTTCTGGTTTCTCTTCTTTACCTCAGAAGCCTTTGTTCTCTGATTTTCCTGCTCACACGAAAGTCACAGATTAGGTCTAATCCAGACTAGCAAATTTTTTATTTAAATACTCTTCTGATTTCCCTCACTGTAGATATCCTTTCTTATAGTTCTATATATCACTTTAGGAAAAGAAAAGAAAATGACATTATTGGTCACTGGGCAGGTTGCGATGAATTTTTAAAAACTTTAAAAATACATCTCTATTCTTTTCCTGCATAATATCTGAGAGCAGTAAAACTAATTCCTATGTAGCTGTAGTTGAAGAGTGTGGCAGCCTCAAATATTACATAAATTCATTGTTCTTTTAACTGAAATCTTGACCAAATTAACATAATATTTGATTGTTTTATCAGGCAACAAAAATAAATTCAAAGCATATTAATAGTACCATTAGGTATAAAATCCCTGCATGAGCAAGATTTAACATTATTGTTGCTTTTTGTGATTTGTTCTTTTTTGAACATCTACGAAGGTAGAGTCAAATTACTTCTTTTGAGTTGCAGTTACTAATTTTTTTGTTGTTGATTGGTCTATTTTAATTTGGAGATGTCAGTGCTTTATCAGACACCTTTCAAGACTTTATTATGACCAATTTCCAGGTTTTTGTTTAATTTTGTTTTTGCTATTATGATTATGATTTTTTCACAACATTTCATATCTGGTTTTGGCAGTGTTTTGAAAGCTACTAAGTTTTGTGAATGGAATCTTTAAAAATATTAATTTTATAATTGGCTATTTTTCCTCTATGGGAAATCTCACATTATTTTGTGAATGAATCTTGTATTAACCACTTACTGATCTCTGTTTATAGATCTTCTATATTTTCAAATGATTACCATTTTACATTTGGAAAGAAGGATTTATGTCTTATTTTCCTATATTTAACCCTCTTATTTATTTATTTATTTTTTGTCTTTTCACATTGGATAAGAACCCAGGTACAATGATACATTTTAGTAGTGATGCCAGTTATACTTGGACTTTCTCAAACTTTAAGGGAAATTTTTAAAATAATGAAACTGATTCTCCTTTCCCTTTATTCCTTTTTTGTTTTCTTAGGGATGGGTGTTGAAGAGTACTAAATGCTTTTTGGCATCTAATTTAAAGTTTCTGTTGTTTCTCCTTTAATTTCTTAGTGTATTAAATTACCTCGATAGAGTTTTATATGTTGAACCAATCTTGAATTCCTAGTTTACATTCTTCTTTCTCATAATGTATTGTGGTGAGAAAACATTGTCTGCATATTATCAAAACTTTTAGTTAACACAATATTCATTGTTTACATTATTTTCACTATATAAATGTCATTTGCTTCTGAATCTAATAGCACTCTATTGATTCCCTCTACAAATTTGAGAATTAATCATTACTTCAGTTTTCTTGGATTTCTTTGTCTTGTATTGGTTATCTTTCTATGACAGAACTCTAACATTTCATTCATCATAAACACACCATGTAAATTATCAGTCATTATTGGAACTTTTGTATCTGCCATCCATTTTTGTCTTTTCTTTCTTTCTTCCTTTTTTTTTTTTTAACCCCACTCTGTTCTGGAAGAACTCCCAGACTCAGTTATTCAGCTCACTGATTTTATCCTTATCTGTCTTCACTCAATAGACCATCTATTGAATTTTTTTGAATAATCATATTTTTATTATCAAAATCTCCAAATAAAATTCTTGATATTACTGACATGACAGAAAAATTAGGAACATTTTTCTTCTTTGCACTATTAACTCTATTTCTTTGAATGTTTGTTCTTTGGTTTGTTAAATTTGGTGACTTTATTACATGATTTTGGCCATCCACAAACATCTGATTATTGTGAATCTTTGAATTTAACCAAAGTATATCTCAGTGATTCTGAGGTAGGAGAACATGCGAGGAATTTGGGCCTTGCATACTGATAGCTCGTTTCCTTCATGGGGGAATCCCATTTTTTCTGGGATTTCTTGGCATCTTAAGGCTCTGTTATTTCTTTGGACCACGTGCCCACATGATCTGGATTCTGAGGTAGGAGAACATGCGAGGAATTTGGGCCTTGCATACTGATAGCTCGTTTCCTTTATGGGGGAATCCCATTTTTTCTGGGATTTCTTGGCATCTTGAGGCTCTGTTATTTCTTTGGACCACGTGCCCACATGATCTTTTTTAAACAGTGGAAAGACATATTTGTTGCCAGTTCTTTAGTGCAGGTGGGGAATGAGGATGGTCCAACATATTGACTGCTATGAATATAGTTCCATGAATACTTACTCTGAAGATTGGCACAGGATCTTTTTCTGCTCCTTGAATTAGTTTCCCTCAAGCTTTAATAAACGCAGGATTGGCTTCTGCAGAGCCTTACCTTGTGTGTGCTTAGTCTGAGGATTTTGCTTCCAGCCTGAGCCTGTTTCTGTTTCTCAGAAACTCCCCAAAATTACTAGTCACATCATAGCTTTCCCTTCTTTTGCAGTATTATCATATGTGCATTTGTGTGTGTGTCACGCACACTTCCATAGTGCATACTTCCATCACCACAACCACCAATGCACATTTGTAGAGATTTAAAATGGGGAAGGCTTAGGCCAGCCCGTGGCTCACTCGGTAGAGTGCGGTGCTGATAACACCAAGGCCCCGGGTTCGGATCCTATATAGGGATGGCCGGTTTGCTCACTGTCTGAGCGTGGTGCTGACAACACCAAGCCAAGGGTTGAGATCCCCTTACCGGTCATCTTTAAAAAAAAATAAAATAAAATAAAATGGGGAAGGCTTGTGTCCTCAGGCTACCATCTTGATCTAACTTTTTGATGACTTCTTGAAATAAGAAATCCTTACAATAATAAAAATTTTATCCTTCTGATATTGTCATTGTCTATTAGACAACCTGTTTCATAAAGTTAAAAAATAAATTATTCCTTTTTCAAAGATGTACTTAGAATTTACAACACTTTTTTTGTTTATTTGCCAAAGAGTCCACCCTTATAATTCTCATTACTTGTAATCCAGTCTTTGAAAGCCCATTCTGTCTTGGCTGTTATCTTTCTCACATTATCTTCAGATTTGTGGTGAATAATCTCTAGTTGATTCATTGAGTTTATTTTCAATGAGCTTCTAAACTATTCTATTGGGTTGCATAAAAGAAGTGAACTACTTTTAGATAAATTATACAATATGTAGATGGCCCCAGAGTAAGTGGCAGAGACTATGCTTGGTACTATTTATTATTAGAAAAAAGAAATTGAGTAGTTAATACATTTAGAGTAACAAAAACTGTGCTTTTTTTTTT
>NW_007732849.1:49094-53116 GCF_000696425.1 Galeopterus variegatus | reverse complement strand
TTTTTTTTTTATTCACAGTTTTAAAGGAGTATGTTTTAGTTTTAGTCTCAAAAAAAAGGAACTATTTTTATTTTTGTGGACTTTTTCTGCCCAACCCCCGGTGAAAATAAGGGATTATATTTTAAATGCCAATTTGGATGTCTGAGTGGCTCTTGCAAAGAGGTTACTAGCAGTTTAAAAACAAGATGAATGTTTGCTGTTTCAATTTAATTCACATTTTTAGCTTTTTTAAATGCTTATTAAATTAAAATTTTATTTTGTAAAATTTTGGGTGCTGGATGAAACCTTTACATATTAGTCCCTCCATTTGTCAAGCCATTTTTCTGAAATGTAGACAGTTATAAATGAAGCAGTTAAACCACCACAAATTCAGGATTCCTTTTAAATCCCCGAATCATGGATTTCCATAGTTTAATGTGGCACAATGACTTCTTCCCATGCCTTTTAAGCGCCATACAACTTAGCATGCAATCCATATTTTAAAGTTTGTCATCACCATGACATGATGCTTACTGGGTGGCCTAGAATATTGGGTGGTCCTCTGTTAAGAGCTATACAACAGTTATTTTAAAAAACATCCTTGGCCTCTTGTGGTTAATGTGAAAATGGATGTTGCTGGACAGAGCTCTACGTTCCTGCGTTTTTGAATCTTGTTTCTTGACAAACAAGACAGGTCCTCATGAGTCTAACATAGTTTGCCTTTGGACTTGCTGAAATTTGAGGCCCTTATGGCATATCTATAGTCCATAACCTTCTTCTACAACTTAAGCTGATTTTCTGCTGCATTATGCACCTAAGAAATTAGCAAAATAACAGACTGAAGGGAATGACAACTAATTATCTTGTTTAGAAGGGAAGAAAAATAGTACTTAGAAGCTTAGTGTCATTTCTTAGGGTATTTAAATGTGAAGCACATTAAAATATAGCATTTATTAGCTATATTTATAATCTTTCATAGCTCATTTTTTGGATTAATAAAACTGTTATAAACAACCAAATGAATGTTTTGAGATATCAAAAGCTCTTTGCATTGTCTTGAGCTCTCTTAAAATCATATGTCTAAAATGTACCTAGCCAAAAACAAGATATCCACTTTATTCCTTCTACATACTATATAACTTGTTAATGGCAAAAGGGTGACATGCTATAAAGGGATGTACAAAGACATTGTCACCTCCCATTGAAAATAATTATTGTAAATTGGGAAGTTCCTCAAGCATTAATTGTTGAGTATATGAAGGGCAACCCTGAGGCTTCTTCCATAACAATTAGACAAACCTCTCCACTCCTCTTTCCTAAACTGTACAAGACATACTATTTAAAAAAGCAATATAATATCTATAAGAATGCCAGTGTAAGGTACAGTTTTCATACGTAATCTTGATGAGTTTATGTTTTTGTTTTTGTTCTGTTTTGGGCTGTGCATTGATGACTTATTTCCCAGTTAAGTGCTTAAATTCAAACAAAACAAGCCTGAACAGGTTAGGTTTCTCAGTGCAAGTTTTCCTTTCATTTTTTTGAGTCATGGAAATAAATATTTAATTCTGTGAGAGGAATATATTTTTATCAGAGTAATATATATATAATTACTTATAAGAACTTCTTATCATTGAACTAGAGTTTACTTTTAATCATCTTTTAATATATTCTTTATAGATTATCAATCATTTTTGTTTTCATAAGTTAGTGTTCAGTGTTTCTCGCTCTTTTCATTGGAAATATGTATAATTAAAATGGACATTTTCTTTCTTGTAATTATTGTTGTTTTTTGCTAGTATTTTAATTATTTATAGCCATCGCATTTGTCTTTTAAAGGCCTTCCAATCCCAATCAGAATGAATAAACAATTAAAAGGAAGAAAGATTTAGTAGTCCTTTTCCTTTTGATTGTGTGTGTTCTGTATAACACTTAAATTATTCTTTATGAAATTAGTATATCCAGGAAACTGGAGAATTATGCTTTAGGCTGAGTGAATGGAAAACATGTTAGCATTTCCTTTGTAGGGTTTCCAGGGTGCCACAGGAGATTTCTAATGTGCTGCTTATTTGTATTCTCCTCAGATCCTTTTCAGTTTATTATAATGCTGAAGCAGTAATTAAATGTTGCTTAGCCTTTCCTGTGCCCTACACCTCACTGAAAACATGTTGGCAGAGAAAGTAAATGTTCATCATTTCTCAATATAAACCAGATTCTGCCAGGGATCATGCCAAACCCAACCAACCATGACAGTCAAATCAATGTATGCTTTGGTTTAAATTTTTATTTTTGTCTTTCCTTTAGTAACTCAATTCTGGTCTTTGTTGTTCCCTGTGGCTTATCATTTTATGGCATGACAGTTCCTGAAATTGAGAAGGCTTCCTGTCTACCTTTGTAATGTATATGTGTGACAATGTAAACTGTAAGAGAAAATGACATTTTGGCTCAGTAAATATTTGCTTTATGTCCACTACATCTGTTTTACAGAACTCTTTTTTTTATTCCTCCATAAATATTTACTGAAAAGTGCTTGCTTCCTATCTTTCATCTGGATGTTACAAATTCTGAAATCATTAATGTTCCAATTTTCCAGTTGGTGGTTTTATTATTATCGACACAAGAAATTTAATTTTCCCATTAGGTTGTATTCATATTATTAAACATAAATTAACTTGGTAATATTGGTGATTTTTTTCCCCCTGCAGTTGTGGACTCAGGATATCTATAACATGGAAGTGTGAATTTGTGGTAGACCACACAGTCAGTTTTCTGCTACTGAATTGTTTAATATCTCTAGAGAGAGATTATAAGAGCATTTTTGTAATTTCATATTAAATTGTGCCTAAAATTAATGGCTTCAAACTTTAAATACTAGTTTAGAAGCACTTTTTTTGGGTAAGAATGTCTCTAATGCAGTTATTAGGTGGTTGGATTCTGTAGATTTTGATTATGGTTTGAAGTCTGGATTTTTCAGTCATAATCTATGTGACTTTGGACAAGTTATACAACCTCTCTTTGTTTAAGCTTCTAAATAATAGAATTTACCTCATAGGGTTTGTTATATCTTATTTACTTTTTTCCCTAGTGTTTTTAGAAGATAGAAACCTCTTATACTGTTGCTGTTTGTTTTTGAGTTTTCTATGCATATTTACTTTTTTCTTATTAACTTAAAATCAATGATGATTTAATGTGTATTGGCTTGTCTTTGTATAAAATGAGGAGTTCGGTACAACTTTTGACACTGTTTATTACCTCTTCATGTTCCAAGGTTTCGTGATATCCTTTTAGTAATGTATTTTTTAAAAATTGTTTATTTTTACAGAATTATTAGTCATGTTGCTTTGCTTCATTACCTATTAAAAACAATGGTCTATCTTTATCTGTATACAAACTGATTCACTTTTTCTGTAATGTCGAAGAACAATTGTTCTGTTAAAGACAGTAAGGAAGACTTTATTCAAATGACTACTGCATTGGGGTTTTGCAGTAGGAGAGAGAGATTGGGCTCAACTCTGAATACAGCAAGGAAAAGTGGGGGGTTATAGCCAAGGAATAGGGTGGCGGGCCAGGGGGCAGTGGATAGAAATAAAAATTCAGAGAATAATGTTTCCTGCTATTCTTGGAGACAATACTCTACAAAAACCACATATATTTGATTCTAACAGCCTACCATAAATTTGTTTACACTTTTTTAATTCAAGTACTGACATCTACATAATACAGTGATGGGATTTAATGTGTTAAAGTTACTGAGAGGAAACACCAGGGATAAGGGATATGACTGGTTAAACTGACTTGATAGGATTTTTGCTGAAGGCAGGCCACGGTGATTAGTAATCACCTGGGGGATGCTGAGGGTTCAAGAACTTGATCAGATATCGAGGCTGAGAAGATATTGAGGATGGGGAATTCTTGAAAAATTGACTTAGGATTCTTGCTAAATCTGGGTGACATAGACAGACCTGACAAGAGCCTGATTGAAACTGATCAAGGAGAAAGTCTTTGTCAGTAGCCATGCTATGGATACTAATGGATAGCAAGGATAC
>NW_007732849.1:43057-48998 GCF_000696425.1 Galeopterus variegatus | reverse complement strand
AATTCTTGAAAAATTGACTTAGGATTCTTGCTAAATCTGGGTGACATAGACAGACCTGACAAGAGCCTGATTGAAATTGATCAAGGAGAAAGTCTTTGTCAGTAGCCATGCTATGGATACTAATGGATAGCAAGGATACTATTTTCTTCTTCATGACTTTTTTTAAATCTCAGGTTCCATAATACCGCACTCTCCTGATTTCTTTCTATAAAGTATACCTGCTCCTTCTCAGACTCCTTGCCAGCTCCTTCACTTCTACTAGATGCCTAAATGCTGAAGATTTTTAGGGCACTGTCCTGTGTGATCCCTAGAGTCTGTCACCCACTCCAGTGGTACTAAATACCCTTAATTTGCAATTGACTCTCTTCCACGGTCCAGACTCACGTATACAACTGCTTGCTTGATGTCTTCCTTTGGATGTCTCCCTGGTATCTTAGATTTACTTGAAACAGATTTCATTATTCCCATCTAAAACCTGCTTCTGATAAATTAAGCTTTTCATAAATTTGGTAGCGATTATTCTTTCTGTAATACTGTGTTTTGTTTTAAAGTTTAGAGTTTTCTGGTGAATATAATGAGCCAAGCTTTGTTTTGGTGAGTAATTGTCTGGTATATCTTTTTCAATCACTTAATTTTCGGCCTTTGTGTCCTTGTGTTTTAGGTGTGGCTATTGTAAAGGTCACACAGATGCATTTAGTTTTTAATTCAACCTGACAATCTCTGTAGTTCCACCCTTGAACTTTGACCATCTACATGTAATGAAATTAGAAAGATATTTGGACTTGTTTCTCTCACGATATTTTTTGCTTTCTGTCCTGCTTTTCCCATGTTTTTTTCTTAACTGAGATTTTTATTTTGTTTTCATTGAGTTTTTTTCTATTTATTTCCATTAGTTTTAACTTTTCATCTTGAAATTATTTCATACTTAAATAAAAGTTTCAAGACTAGTACAAAGAATTCCTGTTTACACTGGACCAAGAATAGCTGATATTGTTGACATCGTACATCACCACATTGTCAAAATCAGGAAATTAACACTGATGCAGATCTGTTAGCTAATCTGCAAATCTTATTTAAATTTTGTTGCTTGTCCCACTAATATACTTTTTTCTGGTTCAGAATCCAATTCTGGGGCACATATCATATTTTGTTGTCATGTCTTCTCAGTCTCCTTTAATCTGGAATACATTCTCAGTCTTTGTCTTTCATAACTGTACTTTTGATAAATACTGGCTTGTTATGTTGTGTAATGTCTCTCAATTTAGATTTCTCTACTGTTTTCTCATGAATAAGTCCAGGCTATGCACTTTAGCAAGAATACCATTGAGATAATGTTGTATACTGAGAAGAATAATTTCAATAATATCATATCAGGGGCATCACGTGATGTCTATCTGTCTTACTACTGTTGATGTTAAATTTGTCACTTGGTTAAGGTAGTGTTTGCCAGGTTTTTCCACTGAAAGTTTATTACTTTTTCCTTATAATTGATAATTACCTTGTGGGGAGATACCTTGAGACTATCATATTTTTTTAATTAATTATTATTTTTTTTTCAAATTTTAACTTCTCAATATACATTGTAGTTGATTTTCATGACCCTTAATCCCTTTCTCTTCCCCCCCTTTCCTCTCCCCCACTACATCATATTTGTTCACTTGTCTTAAAAAGTTCAAGGATTTGTTATGATTGTTGTATCTTCTTCCCCCCCACCCTATGTTTGTGTGTTTATTTATTTATTTTTAGCTTCCACAAATAAGTGAGAACATGTGGTACTTTTCTTTCTGTGCCTGACTTGTTTCACTTAACATAATTTTCTCTAAGTGTGTCCATGTTGTTGCAAATGGTAGTATTTCATTATTCTTTATAGCAGAGCAGTATTCCATTGTGTCTATATACCACAGTTTCCTTATCCACTCATCTGATGATGGACATTTGGACTGGTTCCAATTCTTGACTTTTGTAAATAGTGCAGCAAAAAACATTGGAGTACAGGTATCCCTTCAGCATGATGATTTCCATTCCTCTGGGTATATTCCCAGTAGTGGAATAGCTGGGTCATATGGTAGATCTATCTTTAATTGTTTGAGGATCCTCAATACCATTTTCCATAAAGGCTGCACCATTTTTCACTCTCACCAAAAGTGTATGAGAGTTCTTTTTTCTCCGCAACCTTCCAGCACTTATCATTCTCAGTCTTTTGGATATTAGCCATTCTGACTGGAGTGAGATGGTATCTCAAAGTGGTCTTGATTTGCATTTTCCAGATGCTGAGTGATGTTGAGCATTTTTTCATGTTTCTGTTGGCCATTCATCTATATTCCTTTGAGAAATGCCCGTTCAGCTCCTTTTCCCATTTTTTAGTTGGATTATTTGTTTTTTTGCTGTAAAGTTGTTTGAGTTCCTTGAATATTCTGGATATTAATCCTTTGGCTCGTGTATATTTTGCAATATTTTCTCCCACTCTATTGGCTGTCTTTTCACTCTGTTAATTGTTTCTTTTGCTGTGCAGAAGCTTTTTAGTTTGATATAATCCCATTTGTTTATTTTACCTTTAGTCACCTGTGTTTTGGGGGTCCTGTTCATGAAGTCTGCGCCTAGTCCTACTTCCTGGAGTGTTTCCCCTATGTTTTCTTTAAGGAATTTTATTGTTTTGTGAGGCATATCTAATTCCTTAATCCATTTTGAGTTGATTTTGGTATATGGTGAGAAGTATGGGTCTAGTTTCAGTCTCCTACATATGAGTATCCAGTTTTCCCAGCACCATTTGTTGAAGAGGCAGTCTCTTCCCCAGTGTATGTACTTGCTGCCTTTGTCAAAAATAAGATGTTTGTAGGTGTATGGGTTGATTTCTTGGTTCTCTATTCTATTCCATTGATCTGTGTGTCTGTTTTTATGCCAGTACCACACTGTTTTGATTATTATAGCTTTGTAATATATTGTAAAGTCAGGTAGTGTTATGCCTCTAGCTTTATTTTTTTTGCTTAGGATTGCTTTGGCTAAGTGTGTTCTTTTGTTATTCCAATTAAGTGTCTGGATAGTTTTTTTCATTTTTGAGAAAAATGTCATTGGAATTTTGATGGGATTGCATTGAATCTGTAGATCACTTTGGGTAATATGGATATGTTCACAATACTAATTCTTCCAATCCAAGAGCATGGGATGTCTTTCCATCTTCTTGTGTCCTCTTTAATTTCTCTCAACAGTGGCTTGTAGTTCTCTTCGTAGAGATTTTTCACATCCTTGGTTAACTTTATTCCTAAGTATTTTCTTTTTTTGGTGGCTATTGTAAATGGGCTAACTTTCTTGACTTCTTTTTCTGCATGTTCACTTTTGGAGTATAGAAATGCTACTGATTTTTCCATGTTGATTTTGTATCCTCTTTGCTGAACTTTGCTGAAATCATTTATCAACTCTGGTTTTTTTGTAGAGGCTTTCGGCTGTTCAATGTATAGGCTCATGTCATCCACAAACAGGGACAGGTTGACTTCATCTTTTTCAATCTGGATGCACTTTATTTCCTTCTCTTCTCTGATTGCTCTGGCTAGTACTTCCAACACTATGTTGCTTAGGAGTGGAGGGAGTGGGCATCCTTGTCTAGTTCCTGTTCTTAAGGGAAAAGCTTTCAACTTTTTCCCATTCAGAATGATATTGGCAGTGGGCTTATCATATATGGCTTTAATTGTGTTGAGATACTTTCCATCTATACCTAACTTGTAGAGAGTCTTTATCATGAAAGAATGTTGAATTTTGTCAAATGCTTTTTCAGCATCTATATAGATGACCATGGTTTTTGTCTTTGCTTTTTTTGATGTGGTGTGTCATATTTATTGATTTGCATATGTTGAACCAACCTTGCATTCCTGGGATGAATCCCACTTGATCAGGGTGTATAATTTTGTGTATGTGTTGCTGTATTCTGTTAGCTAGTATTTTGTTGAGGATTTTTGTGTCTATATTCATCAAGGATATTGGCCTGTAGTTTTCTATTTTTGATGTATCTTTGTCTGGTTTTGGTATTAGGGTGATGTTTGCCTCACAGAATGAGTTTGGGAGAATGGCCTCTGTTTCAATATTTTGAAACAGTTTGTAGAGAATTGGTATCAGTTCCTCCTTGAAGGTTTGGTAGAACTCTGCAATGAACCCATCCAGTTCTGGGCTTTTCTTTGTTAGGAGCCTTCTGATAACAGCTTCAATCTCTTTTATTGTTATTGGTCTGTTCAGATTTTCTATATCTTCTTGCCTCAGTTTTGGTAGTTTGTATGTGTCCAGAAATTTATCCATTTCCTCCAGATTTTCAAATTTGTTGGCATGTAGTTGTTTATAGTAGTCTCTAGTGATTTATTATGTTTCTGAGGTGTCAGTTGTAATATCTAATTTTCATTTCTAATTTTAGTTATTTGGGTCTTCTCTGTTTTTTTCTTAGTTATCCCTGCTAAAAATTTGTCAACTTTATTTATCTTTTCAAAAAACCAACTTTTTGTTTTATTGATCTTTTGTATTGTTTTTCATGTTTCTATTTCCTTTAGTTCTGCTCTGATCTTAATTATTTCTTTCCATCTGCTAACTTGGGGTTTGGATTGTTCTTGTTTTTCTAGATCTTTAAGGTGAAGTATTAGGTTGTTTATTTACCATCTTTCCATTCTTCTGAAGTAAGCATTTAATGTGATAAATTTCCCCCTTAGTACTGCTTTTGCTGTATCCCATGGGTTTTGGTATGATGTGTCATTATTTTCATTAGTTTCAAGAATTTTTTTTTGGTTTCCTGTTTAATTTCTTTTTGGACCCATATGTCATTAAGTAGAATGTTGATTAATTCCCACGTGTTTGTATAGTTTCCAGAGTTTTGTTTGTTATTGATGTCTAATTTTAATCCATTGTGATCGGAAAAAATACATGGAATAATTCCAGTTTTTTTGAATTTGTTGAGACTTGCTTTGTGACCTTATGTGGTCTGTCCTGGAGAATGTTCCATGTACTGATAAGAAGAATGAATATTCTGTGGTTGTTGAGTGGAATGTGCTGTAGATATCTGCCAAGTCCAATTGTTCTAAAGTGTTGTTTAGATCTTGTGTTTCTCTATTGATTTTTGCCTAGATGATCTGTCCAATGTTGAGAGTGGGTGTTCAGGTCCCTCGCTACTATGGTGTTAGTGTCTATCTCATTCTTTTTTGTGTGTGTCTTTTTTGTGACCGGTAAGGGGATGCAACCCTTGGCTTGGTGTTGCCCGCACCATGCTCAGCCAGTGAGCACACCGGCCATCCTTATATAGGATCCGAACCCATCGTGGGATCACCGCTGCGCTCCCAAGCGCTGCACTCTCCCAAGTGTGCCATGGGGCCGGCCCTATCTCATTCTTTAGATCTAATAGTGTTTGCTTTATAAATCTGGCTGCTCCAACATTGGATACGTATATATTTATGATTGTTATGTCTTCTTGATGTATAGATCCTTTTATCATTATATAGTGGCATTCTTTATCTCTTTTTATGGTTTTTGGTTTAGTCTTTTTATCTGATATAAGAATAGCTACTCCAGCTCATTTTTCATTTCTATTTGCATGATATATCTTTTTCTATCTTTTCACTCTTAGTATATGTGTGTCTTTACAGGTCATGCGAATCTCTTGAAGGCAGCATATTGTTGGGTCCATCTTTTAAATCCATTCAGTCAGTCTGTGTCTTTTGAATGGGGGGTTTTATCCCTTTACAATTAGAGTTATTATTGAAAGGTATTGATTTACTGTTAGCATTTTATTGATTTTTGTTTAGATGTCTTAAGTACCTTTTGTTCCTTTCTTCCTTATTTTCTGTTTGTCTTCTGTATTTTTTGTTTTCTTGGGGAGGTAGATAAACTGTGTTTTTTCTTTTTCTTTTTTTTTTTTTTTTAAAGATTACCGGTAAGGGGATCCTAACCCTTGACTTGGTGTTGTCAGCACCAC
>NW_007732849.1:42044-42551 GCF_000696425.1 Galeopterus variegatus | reverse complement strand
GCCATCCCTATATGGGATCCGAACCCGTGGCCTTGGTGCTATCAGGACCGCACTCTCCCGAGTGAGCCACGGGCCGGCCCTAAACTGGGTTTTTTCTTTATTGTTAGCATTTTTGTTTTGCTGGTATGTTTTGTTCTTTCTTGAGTATTCATGGCAGTAATAACCAGCCATCCCTATATAGGGACCCAAGCCTGTGGCCTTGGTGTTATCAGCACCACACTCTCCCAAGTGAACCATGGGCCAGCCCAGAAACTATCCTAATTTTTAATCATACTTTTGCATGTTTATTTTAATATGCATTTTGATGATCCTTGTTGGAAACAATTATATGGTGTTGCTTGTCCAATGGTGGTTTTCTGTCTTCCTTATTCGTTTCAAATGTGTTCATTAAAATTCTACAATAAGGAAGAGCCTTCCCTTCTATGCCATCTATCTACCTATCTCCTTCCTTTCTCTTCTTCCTTTCATATTCTTTATTTCTTCTTTCATATGTCTATTTATCTATCT
>NW_007732849.1:30467-41722 GCF_000696425.1 Galeopterus variegatus | reverse complement strand
TTTTTTGCTCTACTTGTCCTAGATTTGGCCATTATTAGCCCCTTCATGTGTGTTCTATTGTATTTCAGAATGTCCTCATCAGATCTTGAGCACGACTTTTTTTTTTTTTTTTGCACCAAAAAATTAGTCTTGTTCTTTTATCCACTTAATCTTGAAATCAGCAATTTCTTTAAGAAACCTAAATTCCTTTTGTTAGAGAGCAGTATTTAGAAACCAAGATCTGGGCACTAAGAGTGCTCATTGCTCCTGGAGTGACATTGTTTGTAAGAACTTTCAGTGGATAGAAATAGGAATTATATGTATTTTTATACAGAGAAACACACTTATCTATATATATATATCTATATATCTATATCTGTGTATATTTGTGTGTAATATATAACCTTTCTAAAACAGACCATGAATTGATAGCAACATCTACATTTCCAACCGAACATCAAGGGATCTTTCTAGCCTTCCCTGTTCTTTAAATGTAACCCCTTTCCTCAAAATCATGTTTTCTTATTTGTTTAATCTATAATACACATAAGTGTAATTTCAGAATTGCTAACTCATACCTCTAGGAAAACAAATTTACTAATTAGAATATAATAGTTGTATGCAGTTCTTTGTCTTAGAGTATAGAATTGAAATACTTTTTCCAAATTGAATTAGTTTTATTACTTTTTTGGCCACCCTCTTCAGTTTGCTCATTTATTTATGATGTATTTGGGTTCACTTGATGTTGTTAATCCATTTTGTATTATGCCCACATCCTGGTTGATTTTAATTGTAATTTTTTGGAATGTGTGAAACTAGAATGGTTCTGAAAGTCAGAACTATGCAAAAATGCTATTAAATGTGTAGTGTTATATTACAGTCTTCAGTTTCATTGTTTGTTCTTAGGCAGGAAGATGGTTCATTAATTGAGGTGGTTGAATTTTATTTTTCTTAATTTATGTAACAACTCTGTATGTATTTATTAAGTTCTCTCCTATTTATCTGTTGTGGACTTGACTAGTTTACAAGAAACGTAATTCAATACTGCCCTCTTCTGTCAGTGTAGCAAAATCCAGCTTCTTTAGTTAATTTATCTTATTTAATGGTGGAAGAAATGTCCTTCAATTGTTCAGCTCTCCTTTGTATTGCAGGACGATAAATTTTTCACTTTTGCTTCTTCCATTCACCATTCAATTGCCAAAGATTGCTTCTCCCTTTCTTCTCGTGTTTTTCCCTCCCAGGAAAAGACTGCCACTTCAAATCAAGCATAATTTTAATTTCCTTTTCTATTATCAGCTGATTATACCCTCACACTATTTAGTATTTTTACACTTAAGTCAGGCTTACTCTTTTTTGTGGTGGTTTTAGATGAACCTTACACCTATCAGTAGCTCCCCTCTTACTTTCCATGTTTTTTTCTGCCTTCCTTTAGATGCCACAAAGATTTTGGCAGGACAGGAGAAAGAGAAATTGTTGAAATCTGGTAGTTTTCTCTTTTTTCTTTTAACTTACAGTTGTTTTGCAGTTTGGAAATTCTGTTTTCAAATTATACTGACGTTGTTGTGTGTGGGGTGGGGGGACGGAGTGTAATTTTATTTCACCTTCCCATTGCTCAGTGCTGTTTTTGGAGGAAACATTGAGAGAGCCACCATGGCTTTAGGCACTTTGAAGCTTCAATTGTTTCTACTACATTTCTTTCTGCTTGTGTAGAAGTTTCACATTCTATTTTGGACATTTAGTAGGTCTTTTGAAATTTTACTTTGCATATGTATCTGAACGTCTAAAGTTAGTATTCTACTCACTCTCCCAACACTTTCATTGATCTGAGAACATTTTAAGTTTGATTGCTAACCTCCCACCTTTTATGGCTTCTTTCTTAAACAGTGCTTTGGTTTTCTTTTAAATATCCTCTATATTTTGACATTATTTCCTGGAGACTGCTTTTTTTTAGATTTATGAACTTATTCTAAAGCTATTTATTTGGTTTTCTTTTAAATATCCTCTATATTTTGACATTATTTCCTGGAGACTGCTTTTTTTTTTTAGATTTATGAACTTATTCTAAAGCTATTTATTTATCTTCCATACCTTCTTGCCTATTAAATCTTCATTCTGAAATTATTTTTCTTTCACTTGAAGTATATCCTTTAGTGTCAGGAAGGTTTTCAGTAAGCTTTTATGTTTTGTTCATCTGAAGGAGCCTATGTATTATTTTTATTCATGAAAAGTGTTTGTGTAGGGGGGTGTAAAGATTCTAATTAGATAGGTTTGTGGGGGGGAGTAGTTTTTGTGACAATGGTGTCATTGTATTGTTGCTAACGTTTTTGTGGTTGCTCTCAGTCTCTTAGTCCTCTGCTGGTGTGTTACCTCTAGCTGCTTTAAGACTTCTCTTTATATTGTGTCCCACAGTTTCCCTACAACTTGTCTATTTATTTATTTTCCTTTTTATTTACCTTGTGATTCATCAGGTTTCCTTTATGAATGAATTTGTGTGTTCCACAACCTGTGGAAATTTTTCAGCCATAACACTGTTTTTATTTTTTCCCTACTGTCTCTATTCTCCTTTTCTAGGGTTCTGATTAAATATATATTAAATATTATTATCATAGCTGCCACATTTTTTAACCTCCTTTTACATTTTCCATTGCATTGTCTTCTCTGATATGCATTCTGAGTAATTTCCTCAAATCTGTTTTCAATTTTAATCATTCTTTCTTTAGCTGCATCTAATCTATTGTTTGCACTGTTTTTGAGATTTTTTAAAAAATTCAACAGTGCTTATTATTTATAAAACTTCTGTTTTTTATGTATAAGTTTATATATGTTTGAAAACCTTGTCTTCCTTTTTTTTGTGATTCTATATTTATTTGCTTATTTATTTATTCTACATAGTTTTAAAAATATTTTGTGCCTGAAAATTCTAATGCTGAATTCATTTTGATGCTAACTGGTCTGTTTTATTCATAGCATATGAATGCATGTATGTGTTTATGTATTTGTCTGACTTGCATCACTGCATATTTCATTAGAGAAATAACATGTCTGTCTCTTCACATCTTAATATATAGCTTAGAACCTGGCATCAGGTAAGTTACTGAAATATAGTCACTGAATGAATAAAGGAGTTCCCATTCTTTTTTTTTTCCTTCACTTATTTCATCATTGAAATAGTTAAGTTTTTACACTCTCTTTTTATTCTGTTTTATTGTTTTTTGTTTCTTTGTTTTTAAGGCTTCACTAATTGGAAGACTTCAGAGTCCTTACATGTCCCACAATATCTCATTTTCTTTTCCTCTGAAAGCCAGGATTCTTAGTTAACAATTGTTTCTTCAAATTTCATTGTCTTCTGGTACTTAGCATTCTAGAGCAGTTACACACCAGCCATTCTTATCTGTTGAAAATAATCTGTATTGTCTGCTGGAGGCAATTGAGTTTTTATCTTCAATTTTGAAGGTATCACCTGAATATGGCTTTTTTTATGTGTCCTTTTACTAATGTTGTAAGGCACTAAATGATACTCATGTATCTGAAAACCCTGATCTTAATTCAACTCAGTGTATTTTCTTCTGTGTCTTTATAATGCCTTCCACAATATCTATTGTGCTTTCTCCCCAGGTTTCCCTTCTATAATTTAGTTATTTAATTAATGCCTTCACTTTTCTGTCACTATTTTTACCCCTTTATTTTTCTGAGTTCTAGACATTTTCCAGTGTGTCTTGTATTTATCTAATTGTTTTCTATAGAAAAAGTAGGTTGTACACCACCTCTCATGAAGTTTTTAATTCAAAATACATTTATTTAATATTTACTTGAAATCTCTTTTGACATGAGATTATTCCTGCTTTGTGCCCACTTGTATAGCTGAAGCATCATTTTTAATCTTCCTGAGACCCCAAATCAGAAAATAACATGTTTTCTAGTTTCACTCAAAAGCATCATTTTAAGGAGAGGTATTTCATTTTGATGATTCCAGAAGGTTCTTTCCATCTAGAGAATTGCTTCACTTATCTGCTGACTTTTTTTTATTTTTCCTACTGCATAATGGGAAGAAGCTCTATAGGCAATTATTCTACTATTTGTGACCTTGAAAAAGGATTGTTTCTGCTCTCCATTCTTGGAAGGAGCTTTGCCAGGCTAATTCTTTGCTAGTTAAAACTGGTAAAAATTAGCATTAGTCTGGTCAGGACAGAACTTTTTTTGCTGGTTGCAATTCAGAGCCTTCTTCTGGAAAGGAAATAAAGTTTTTAATACAATGGTAAATAATTTTCTGTAAAATTTTGAGATTAAGATTTTGGATACTAACTATCAACCATTAACCACGATTCAAGAACCTAATGGTCATTAACCATTAGGGGTCTTTTTCTTTTTTAATATTCTAATAGTAATCTCCTTCTCATGTTTTTACCAAGAAGATATGTTTGGCTTAACCTATTTTAGTCTCTTTTCTTGCATTATTTGTGATTAAACGACTTTGAAGCTAAATTTCATTAACCATTAGGGGTCTTTTTCTTTTTTAATATTCTAATAGTAATCTCCTTCTCATGTTATTACCAAGAAGATATGTTTGGCTTAACCTATTTTAGTCTCTTTTCTTGCATTATTTGTGATTAAACGACTTTGAAGCTAAATTTTATGGGAACAAATATAACTAGTCTTTCTGCTCCAATAGAAATTATCAATATTATTCTACTAACAACTAGGTCATCTACTTAAGAAGAAACTCTTTAAGCTTTCTGTTCCTCTTATCATTTATCATGTGCTCTGGAAGCAGCATGCATTGCACACCAACACCTACCTAGTGTGTAGCTTTTCTGCTTATGCAGCACCCCATCTAAGAGGATGCCTGTTCATCATCTGCCCTTATCCCCTCTGATTTGGATGTGTTAGTAAAGATTTATCAGTGTCCCTTACACTTACCTGTCAGACTAGGTATCCTTGCATAGGAGGGGAAATCACGTAAAACAAAAATCCTTGTTTTGGACACCCGTGCTAGTTTCCAGATACAAGTTTTATCTTATCTTTATTTTTAGGGAGTTATTTTCATGATAATGTTTCCTTTATATGAAAACTTTGATAATTCAAAGATGTCTTAATGGTCATCTATCAGGTCAGATCTTTATAGAGTTAATTGGCCAATTAATCTAGTTAGTATATACTTATTGAGTACCTACTATGCATAAAGTACTTTGAGGTTAGAACATGATTTGGAAGAGTTATCTTTTAGTATCTTACAATTTAGCTGAGAAAATAAGGCCTGTAGATATGCAAACCTAATAAAGATATTAGTAAGGGATTTTGAGAAAAGCTGTGATAATGTAAATTACTGATGTGTGGTAAAACAGATGACTTTTATAAGAGGAAGTGATCACAGCTGGGTTTTTGAAAATTGATGTGAATTACAAAGACAGTTACTGGGAAACTATTTTACTGGGGTAGGAATAACAATGGTTATACCCATAGAGCCACAAGGGTAGCCACAGCAAAAGAGTGAGAATTGCATTTAAAGGGTTGATTAGGTTGACTGTGGATGGCACAGAATGCTGAGATGAAGATCGGTAATGTGGTTTTGACACGGTGAAAATAGTTGTTCTACTAAGATTAGAGCAGTAGTCAAGGGCAAAGAAGTAGCCAGTTGGTACATCCTAGAGGAATCTGGGTACAGGATGGTGTGAATGTAGGCTTATAGTAGTTGGAGTACGACTAGCAAAGGATGACAGAATAGGAAACTATCAGGACTTGGTAACTATTGGGTGAGTTGTGTAGGATTAGAACATTTTTTCCTGATTAAAAGGGACAATATATGAGACCACTTTTTTAACTTTATTAAGTTGTGGAATTGATATTATGAATGACATAAGAAAATAAAATATGACAGTGTGACACATTCCAGATCTAGAAATAATTGACACAGTAATGAACTTCTTGTTCCTTAGGCCAGATGTCTGGTGCTTTTGGCTGCCTACGTTTTCCCCTACTACAGTCTGGCTCTGAGCACTGCATAGCTTGGGTCTTTCCTATAGTGACTATTCTCTCTTCCTACTCAGCAAAGTATCAGTGCTGCCTCCCAACGTTTTACTGACCAATTCTTTTTTCTCAGTTACCTCTTTCTACAAGTACTTATTGAGCACCTACTGTATTGCAAGGCCCTGTGCTAAGCACAGGGAATAAAAGGGACTGAAACTCTTGTGTGGTGATTATGTTCATCAGTAAACCCAACTGCATTTTTATTAGTATTTTATTATGTAGATTTTTTTAGAGACAGTTTTTTCACTGAAAGTAGCAAAAGGGAAGTGCTTTTCATTTGGAAAGGAAAGCTGTGTAGTTTTTCTCATCTATCAATAGGTAATTGCTTTTTTCCTGCAGTTTTGGAAATTTACAAACTAACCATTTATTTTCATATCCACTAGGGGACAGTGTGTCACCATCACATTTTTTTCTTCCATATCAGCAAGATGTACACACACACACACACACTATTTTCATATCCACTAGGGGACAGTGTGTCACCATCACATTTTTTTCTTCCATATCAGCAAAATGTACACACACACACACACACACACACACACACAAAGAATTAGCATCAAATTATTTTGATTTAATTTTACTGATATCAGTGATCTTATATGAGTAAATGTAACAAGCCTGTTAAAGATTTATGAAGTTTGCCACTTGCAAGTTTGTATATTGTATGTGATATATACAGATATAGTTAGTACACTTTGATTTATTTAGAGTGTTTGAAATGTTGTGGCATTTAGATAATGATTTTTGCATGAGTTCACCAAAACAAGGAGGGCAGAGGATATTAACATAAAACTTTAGGCAACCTGAATTTCAGGAGTTTTGCAACTCATGGAAATCAAGTTAGGTTTTAGGTATGAAATTTGCTTAGACAATGCAATGTTTACCCTTCAAGAAGGACTGTGTAATCTCCTGAAACACTTAAAACCTAAATATATATACGTATATTTTAACTTTATAGTTTTCCTTTTAGCAGAGTACATTGTATTCTCTGGGAGTGATGTGTATGGAGGATGAATATCTCTAAGAGATTTCCTTTCAGTTGTCTATAAAGATTTGGAGAATAATGACATCATAGCTTTTCCTGCTATTCTTTAAGAACACATGCTACAAAATCCACATAAATTTGATTCTAACATCCTACCATAAATTTATTTACACTTCTTTAATTCAAGCACAGATATATGTGTAGTACAATGATGGGATTTAATGTTTTAAAATATACTTAAAAAAAAATTCTTTAAGTTTAAATACTTTGGGAATAGTTTCTCCAAAGGTTATCCTTTAGGAAAACTATCTCCTAAAGGGATGGTTGGTAAGTAAGGAATTGTGAAGACATGGACATCATAGGATATTGAACACTTATACACTCGCAAGGTGCTACTTATTAGTAATTACTCCTGGAACTACAGGCTTCACTGGCCCAAATTTTGAAGTTAAAGGTGGACAGGGGGTAAAAGAAGCTGTTGTGGATTATTGAGGTACCACTGTCATTCCCCATCTTCTGTGAAAATAAATTTCCTACTTTCCCTGATTTCCCAAAAGCTTGCTAAATGCTTAGAAGTCCCATGAGAATTTCTGCATCAAGACTTCACTATTCTACTGAAGATAATAGATGTAATCATCAAAAGAAAACCAGCCCAATAACAACAACCACAAAGACATCCCAAAAGACTGAAGTACAGGGTAACATCGACAAGACTTACTATGGAGTAAATTTAGAATTTCCTTATATATATATATATATATGTCTGAAAGGTAATGGTAATTCGAACTTTTCTTCTGTGCACACGTTATCTAAACATAGTATATTTCATCGTAATCTTGAAGTTACAGGTGATAGAGAAATAGCTAATCATAAGTTTCTAGATAAAACTCATGGTGAATTCTAATCCTAATTCAGTTTGAAGCTATAGAAAATTAAGAATAGCTAATTGATATTGGTATTTTTTGGTATTCTTCCTAATATTCTTAAAACCCAGCTTCTAAGAAATTGTTCAGGATCTCAGTGAACAATTGTTACATGCTGGATAAAATTAAGTACACATTTCTTTGTTGTTACTTTCAGCTTGACTTCCACAATATTTTTCTTAACATGGATTATTAATGTGGTTCTTTTTTGGGCCTTTTACTGAAGACTAAAATTTTCAAGCAAGGGATGTTTTTTGTTTTTGTTTTTTTGTACGGATTTTGAAGGTATTTATGGAGAGAAATGTTCTGTGGAAATTTGGATGTTCTTTTGTATTATTGATTTTATATGATAACAAATCATATATAGTTTCCTAAATTTAAACAGCCTTGAAACTAAATTTTAAAATAATTTGTTTTCCTTGGGTCAGAAGAATAATATGTGTTCTTTATGGAAATTTTGAAAAATAGCAAAGTACAGAGAAGAAATAAAAATCGTCATAAATCCATTATCCAAAAATAACTCTTGCTAAGGTTTCGACATTTTCCCTCCTTGTATTTTAGGAGAACTGACTACTGCAGAGTATATATTTTTTCCTGTTCATCAGGTTTCTATTTTATGCTATAATATGTTTGTAACAAAGAAAAAGAGTGAATGCTATATTTTCAGCTAGAAATTACATTTTCATTGTTTTTTGATAGGATAGAGTTTGGAATTTTAAAAAATTTTTCTCATTTGACATTGTTGTAAAGCAAACAGGATAAGGCAAGTAATGACAACTATGACAATAATTTAGATTTAAGAGAAAATGCATACTTTAGCACATTAAATAAGTTCCTGTGTTTCTTTAAATTCAACAAATGTATGCTTATGGTTTTTATATGTAGATATAGAAACACTGTTGTACAGTGTTTCCAGTTCATGCTCTTTATGGCTGGTGAGCTGAAATCAAGGTAAACCAACCTGAAGCCTGGGAATTAATGTTGCTAGACTTAGAGATAGTAAATAAACTGCTTATAAATTTAATTTTGGCAGTTTTTCCTTTACTTTTTAATGCAGGATTTTGGGTACTTGCTTTTCCTGCAATACCTTTGTAAGAGCTAGTTTATCACATCCATATAAAAATCAGTCATCATTTCTTGTTCCCAAAGGATTTCTTGTCCATCTGGTCTCAGTTTTTGCCTCCTCTTTCTCTTGTCCTTTGGTTCTACCTCCTTCAGGAATCATTTCAGCATTATGTGATTTACCATGTTCTGAATTCCCCCATTTTAATGCCCAGTGATAGCAATATTACCTACAGTCTATTCTTGCACTATTTATGTATATTATATCTCACTGTTTTCTAGGAATGGGACTGACTTGTTTTATTCTTGTTTGTTTCATGAAGTAAATATCCCCTGATGACTTGGCTGCTGGGATAACCCATATACAGTTTTCTAAATATTTCAAACAGGTTTCTTAATGGTGACAGGAGTGCCAATAGAGGAGGAAGGGATAGGAAAATGGAATCATTAATATGATCATAAGGTATTAAAATGATTATAATGATAATTAACCATTTCTTTCCCTCGTTTCAGCTCATGTTTTTTTTTTTTTAATCTATTTTCAGGATTACAAGTACTGTCTTTTGCTCTGCCTATCTTGTGTTAAACTAATCCAGTTAATTCTTAATTTCAAGTATTATATTTTCCAATTCTAAAATAGTCTTTATTATAGATTTCAATTCTATGTTGAAATTTTTCATTTTTATCAACATTTTCATCTCTTCCTCTATTTTTAAATATATTAATCATTATTATTTTGAAATCCTTGCATGCTGTTTCCGAGATATGCATCATTTCTGAATTGATTATTTTTCTCTCAATTATGGGTTATTTTTTCCTGCTTTGCTTGTCTAGTAATTTATTGTATGCCACAATTTAGTTATATAACAATATAAAGGCTCTAGATTATTTTAGCTTCCTTCAATGAATGTGAAAATTTATTCTGGCAAGCAGTTGTATTACTGAAAGATCAGCTTGATCTTCTGGAGGTTCCTTAAGCTTTCTTAGGGCATGTCTAGTTCATTTTTGCCTTTATTCATTCCAGGCTGTAGTCACAGCCTTTCAGAGATATCATCTGAAAGTCTTGGGAGTTCCCAAAGGTTTCTTCATTTTTGCTGGAGTCAAATCTAACCTGCTTCTCAGCACAGTGCATCCTTTAAATCTCTGCTCAGCTCTCCAGCTTCCCAGCAGTTCTTTTTTCCTAGGCTTTACTGAGTTTCTCTCTGGGCTTGCACAGTTAAGAGCTGGCCAAGGACTAAAGGGGATTTTTTTAGCAGATTTTTAGGACTTCTCTGCAAGTTCCTCTTCTCAGAGACCTTGCTTGCACAAATCCAAGCCACCTTTACAGCTCTAAACTGTAATGAGTGTCTTTTCTGCTCAGAGAGACTGCTATTCTCTCCTTGGACTCTATTTCTTTCTTTGTAGTTTGGAAAAATGCTTTCAACAAGACAGCTGCAGTGAATGTTAGCTCAAGGGCTCTTTTTTCAAGGATATAGACAGGGATTTGTACTGTCCAAGACCTGCAAACCATATTTTTGCATGCAGCTGTCCAGATAGAATGCTTATGTATGATCAGAGGGTGATATCAGCTTCTCTGTTGCAGCTGAAGTCAGTACACTCCATAAAAATAATAATTCTAACAGCTATTATTAGTGCTATATAATAATATCATCATTATTAGCTATTGTTAGTGCTTTACATGTCATATGTAATTTAGTTACAACAAAAAATTTGTGATAGGTAATATCGTTACCCCATTTTTAGATAGAAAAAAAATGAAGGGCCATACAACTTCAATAATTTCCTCAAAGATCACTTAAAATTGTCAAAGCCAGTATCTGAATACCAGCAATCTGACTCTAGAATCTGTGCTCTTATCAACTGCATACACTATTAAAGGAATATTGTATTTTATTCAAGAACTATACAAATGGGCCAGTGCACACAAATTTCCTTTGTAATTCAAGTTTGTAATTTTGGCACATATACACATTTTTTAAAATCAAGAAAGAAATTACTTTCTAAAAATAATATAACTTTTTTTATATATTTGCAGAAAAATTGTGAAGGTAGTACAAAGAGTTCCCATATACCTTGCATCCAGTTGCCCCTATTGTTATGTTAGTATGGTATATTAGTTATAATTAGTGAATAAACATTGGTGTATTATTACTATTAACAAAGTTCATTCAGATTTCCTTAGTTTTAATAATGTGTTTCTCTGTTCCAGTATACCACATTATTTTTATTTATTTATTTATTTTTTTGTCTTTTTGTCTTTTTCCGTGTCCGGCAACGGA
>NW_007732849.1:26590-29600 GCF_000696425.1 Galeopterus variegatus | reverse complement strand
GGAGCGCCGCCGCGCTTCCCAAGCGGCGCACTATCCAGTGCGCCACCGGGCTGGCCCAATACCACATTATTTTTAGTTGTCATGTCTTCTTATGTTTCTCTTGGCTATGACAATTTCTCAAACTTTGTTGTTGATGACTTTGACAGTTTTGAGAAGTACTTGTCAGGTACATTGTAGAATGTACTCTTATTGGAATTTTTTTTAATGTTTTTTTCCATGATTAAACTGGGGGTATAGGTTTTAGGGAGGAAGACCACAGAGGTAAATGCCATTTTCATCATATCATACCAAGAATGCATACTGTCAATGTTGATTTTTCACTGTTCATATTGACCTTGCTTACTTAGTTTAATATTAAACATTTTTATTATATGATATTTGGAACACACAAAAGAATGTATATATGTGAATGATAATAAAATGATCACCCACTGCTCCCTCCCTCCTCGAGAATTAAAACACTAAGTTTTGTACATTAGCTGGCAGCAAGAAATGCTTTTTTAAGATGTATTTGAGTTTGTGTTTTTTTCTGTCTTATCAGTATTGTCATAGAGATATGGAATTTTGAGATGAGTTCAAAATCCATAAGTTGTGTGAATATCTGATCTTTGTACATACTAGAATTTTCTGAGTGTATGTGTGTCTCCCCATCTTGTTTGATCAGTTTTTAAATTTCCACAAATTTTAGGGTCAGAATGATTGAATTCAGGTGAAGGGAAAACAAACCTTCAGTGGATGACATAGTTTCTTCTCACAGAATTCTCATCCTTCAAAATGATACCTATAAAAAATTTCAGAAGTAGATTAATCTTTAAGAGAACATCTTGAATTCTTTATTAACTAAAAATATGTAATTTATGGAGCTATCAAAATGACCATAGAAGATTTATTGTAAGATATAGAAATGTGACTTTTCCAGCCCTGGGATCTTAAACAGTATTTCCTTAATATTTTCTTTTGTTCTGTACTACTTTCATAAGGACAAGTATGAACTGGTTTCAAAGGGGCTTTGGGGATAGACTTGATAGACTTTTACTGTTTATTTTTGAAAGAAGAAGCTTTAATTATCATCATCTGTGTTATGTCTCAACTTAATAAACAAGCCCTATAGACCCTACAGCATTGTAATTAATTTATCGTTAAGAGTGACAAATGCATATCAATAGTNTTCTTTTGTTCTGTACTACTTTCATAAGGACAAGTATGAACTGGTTTCAAAGGGGCTTTGGAGGTAGACTTGATAGACTTTTACTGTTTATTTTTGAAAGAAGAAGCTTTAATTATCATCATCTGTGTTATGTCTCAACTTAATAAACAAGCCTTGGGTGTAGATATATATTATAGACCCTACAGCATTGTAATTAATTTATCGTTAAGAGTGACAAATGCATATCAATAGTTGCTTTGCATTTTGCTCAGATTTAGAATACTCATTTCCAGGTTTGTGAATGAAGTGACATGGATGATATCTACTCCCATATGATAAATCATACTTTAAGCCCAAACCTATTTGGCTTTAGGATGATTTGTTTATATGTGATTTAGATCTTGTGATATTCTGAACAGCATTTGAAATCCAATATTGAAATGTCATATAAAACCCACTTACAAGAAGCAAAGTAACCACCATTCAGCCCATTGTGTAACTTCCCCAGCTCCAGCCCATAGAACATAATCAGGGAAATTGATGGAAAAGAGCAACTTAGACAAAGGTGGCCACTCACCATCATCCTCATAGGTGAAGACCCCAGGGCCAGGGCTGGTGGGGGTGGAGTGGTAGTGGGGGTGGAGTGGTAGTGGGGAGGCTTCCGTAATATTTTTCCCTAAAGCCAGGCTTCAGGCTAAATATACAAATAGGAGTAAACAAAGTAACAAAATGCCAGTCAATGTCAACAAATGAGTTAAACTGAAAAGGTGATGATATCCCTGTCACAGTCAGAGCCTTCTTTGCTTTGAATCCATTATGATTTATGGAGTGCTACCATGTGTTAGACATTGAGCTAAGTGTTTCATATTCAGAGATAAAATGAATTTTTTTTTTTTACATCAAGAAACTCATCATCTGGTGAAATGAATTGTTAGCTAAAAAGACTATTAAAATTCAGTGTGCTAGAAGAATTCACAGCTGTGGAGACATATAGTCACTTCACCCAAACTAGGTTGGATGGTAGGAGTCAGTGTAAAATTTCAAGAGTCACCGATACCTGGGTTGAACCACAAAGAGTAATTAGGGTCAGCTGAACTAGGAAGGCTGTGCGGAAGCTTTTTCGGTAAAGGAGTCAGCTGGTGCAAAGGGATGCAAGCTAAGAAAAACGGTTTTGGGGGAGCACAACTTTAATAGTTCTGTGTGGCTTGGAGAATTGAGTGATGTTAAGGGAATGCCAAGAAGAGTCTAGAATAATAAAATACTTTTATTTTCCAGGTAAAGAGGTCAGACTTTATCCTGAGGTTTAAAGGTATCCTTCAGAGAGTTTTAGGTACGGTAGTGATGTGATCAGATCTACATTTTAAAATAAATATTTTGACTACTCTGTGGGAAATGTGGTAAGAAGTGGGCAAGACTTTAGACAGACTTTATGAGATCGTTCCAGGAATTGCAGACAGAGGTGTTACGCTGGCAGTGGCAGTTGGAGTGGCATCATTCTCAATGCCTTACCCCAATGTATATGGATTCAAGAAACAGTAAGGAAGTAGAAGCAATAGGTCCTAGTGATATATCAAATATTGGGCCTACGGTATTAAGGATGATGCTGAAGTTTAAAAATTGGTCACCATATCTCTCTTTTTAAATATGGCACAGTTCATAACAGAGACCTGAGAGATACCAGCTTTGCTTCCACTTTCCTTTTCATTTCATATTATAATTTCCTCATACCTTCAAGAAGCCTAAGTAATTCAAATAAACAGATTTCCATAGGCAATATGATTTCAAAGGTAAAACCACATTTTAGCAACTTGTGAAATAACTCACAACTTTTCCTGATCCTTACTTCACAACAGGGAGGGTTTT
>NW_007732849.1:23576-24982 GCF_000696425.1 Galeopterus variegatus | reverse complement strand
ATATTTATCTGTGGAATAAAGAATGCTTTTGTGTATGTCAAGTATAAATTGCCTGAACTAGAAAAGAGTAGATAAGTAGAAAATAATAGCCTTCACATAATCTTTTCACAAAGGCATGAAAGTTCAAATAGAAATAATGATGGGTGAGGTATTCCTTTAAGGAATGAGAATTTGGAAAACTTTAGCTATTATCTTAACTCTAGGTTAATTAATAAATCACACTGTAGTGAAGCTAATGGGTAAGCTTTAGAATTCTTAATTCTAAAATTGTCCTTTTACCATGTGATATTTGTCTTAAGTTGGAATTGTCCACACCTTAAAAAAAGAGGGTGGGGAGAGGAATAACAGGGAATGAAACTTTTTGTTTCAAATATCTTCACTATTTGCCTCATGTTACCTTAGACCCTAAAGGAGGTGTGATCGGCTTTTCTATTAAATTGTGTGTTTTCTTTGATTTACAAAATAACAATTTTGACTCACAATATGTTAAAG
Organism: Galeopterus variegatus; assembly: GCF_000696425.1. Lineage (NCBI taxonomy): Eukaryota > Metazoa > Chordata > Mammalia > Dermoptera > Cynocephalidae > Galeopterus > Galeopterus variegatus. The sequence goes on along the minus strand of NW_007732849.1, from coordinate 24,490 downwards.
GATCTCTAATTTTTCTGTATAAGTTTAAAAGAAGTCTGGAAAGCTTTATAAAAGTTACTCTGGTCAATTGCTTGTTACATGTAATCTATAAGGNAGCAACTTGTGAAATAACTCACAACTTTTCCTGATCCTTACTTCACAACAGGGAGGGTTTTTTTCCCCCCTCTCTACATCAGTACTCACAAACGGCTCATAACAAAGTTGGAGAGCACACAGAAACAAGTTGAAGAAAATGCTTGTATCATTGATGAAATATTCACACTTCAGTGAAGAGCCAAATTTGGTCAGAAATCGGATTAAGGAAAAATAACCTTTTGTTTCTTTCTGTTAGCACTTGAAATTATGTCAGTGTTTTTCTTTGTATCTTTGGCAGTTTTTTTTTTCTCTTCATCTATAATAAAAAGTGCTTCCAAAAGCATTTCTCCTTTATTGCGGAGGCCTGAGTCCATGCCAGTGGCTAAGGTCTGAGTTTATATAATGCCAAGTCCAGAAAGCAGCAGATCTTAAAAAGTGGATCATTATCAAATTTAATGTGTGACATTCTTTTCTAACATAATTAAAGTTTTATCTTTTCTTTTCAGGATGAGCAGAAGCTGCAGGAGAGTTTAAGGCAAGGGGCCATCATTATTTCTGCCTTAATCAAAGAAAGAAACTCTGGACTGGTTGGCCAACTACTGGTAGCATGAAGAACACAGAAGGAAAATTACCTATTAGGCTTTTAAAGACAATTGCTTAAGTATCTCTGTTATGCTTTATTCTTCCCCTCTCCAATTGTATGTGGTGGGATGTTTAAGTTGTCCTCTGTCTTCTTATAATTTGCAGAATATGATGCTTGGATTATAAAAGTGGGTCTATATTTATCTGTGGAATAAAGAATGCTTTTGTGTATGTCAAGTATAAATTGCCTGAACTAG
>NW_007732849.1:18978-22418 GCF_000696425.1 Galeopterus variegatus | reverse complement strand
AGTCTGGAAAGCTTTATAAAAGTTACTCTGGTCAATTGCTTGTTACATGTAATCTATAAGGATGTCACTGAGTTAAATCAGTTATTCTTTTCATACAGATGCTGCTGCCTTTTAAAATCAAGTTCTTATTCTTACCAATTTCCTTTGGATGATATATACATCTTAAATGTTGATATTTTTCCTTATAATACATTTTGCAATTACATGTGTCTAGTCATTAGAGATGCCTTTTATTCTATACATATATTTGTTTTATAAAAACAGATTAGATCAGATTATTCTAGGGCTTAGGCTGCATGTGGAAACTACAAAAGTTGCATAAAGTATTTTTAGTTAAAGATAGACTATAAAATAGCTTCCTTGTGGAATTTCTTCTTTAACATGTTGGATGACTTTTCCTGTATTTCTGAAGTATCTATACAGTAGAAGATTTTATATTTTACATGTAAGTAATAGTGAGTAGAATGTAATGAGCATGGAATAATTATTACAATTTATTCTCCTGAATGAAATGTGTTGTTTGAATGTAGGCTTGGGTCTAAATTCCTGCACTTGCCACTTTTTCCCTTTCTCTAGGGATGTTAAGAAACATAAACTGTCATTAATCCAAATTCTTGAGGATGGAAATATGTGGGCAATGTGTAGATTTTGGTTAGAATGTCTGTGTCCCTGTTAAAGTGGCTGGTCATGTGGTGAAGGTGTAGCTGCGAAGTGCACACCTGCACTTGTTGAAGTCTTCAGGTAAATGTTTTAATACTTTGAATGTGCTCATAAAGGCAGGAAGGGTAATATTATCAAGACTTTAAAGAGAGGGTGAGTGCCTTTAAGTAGAAAGCAAGAAAGTGGGTATATCTGTGGTACAGCAAAATTATTCTACTCATTGGGGTGCTGCTGGCTGAGTTAGCCTAGATTTCAACTTAGGAAAGGAATATTATGGTGGACAAGAATTCATTCCAGAGCAATTAGTATGACTTTACGCTAGGTAATTGGAAACATTCAGTGTAATTAGGTTTAATTAATGGAATATTAAATCGTGCCTGAAATAATAACACCATTTGGTCCTTTACAGTTTACAAAATGATTCACAGCACTGAAGATGTAAAACAAAACAAAACAAAAAACTCTCCACATCCTTTACTCTTTACAGGAGGAAATTGGGGCTCAGGGACCTTAATTACTTTGCCCAAAGTCGTGTGACTGCGTAGTAACAAGAGAAAGGGCTTAAACTCAGGAAAACTTGTAAGTTTTAAGCTCATATCCCTGTATAACAACAGCTCCCGGCAAAGACATCCAAAAGAGAGATATAAACCAGAGCCTCTGAATAAGCATTAGAGGAATGGACAAGGAGGGTGGAACAGATCAGTCCCATGGCCAGATGAAAGTCCTGGAGCTTTTGGCTTGTCAGCCCCCTTTCCATCGTACAGACATTGGAGCTAGGGGTTAAGGGAATGGAGAGAATTATTGTTCGTTAAAAGATCCAGAGGCTACTCTACAGTTATATTTCTATCACTGCTTCTGTAAATTTAATTACTTTAGTAAAAGCTGTTCACTTTCACTTTACTTTCCAAAATTCCTTAAAAAATAAGTCATTATGCCTCAGGGTTGCTGAAATTGCCTCTACCTGTGGGAAATTTTGTGGAAAGACTCCCCCCCCCCAAATTTACTGTTTAGTTAAATGTGATTCACAGTTGTTTTAGAAATTCACAGTGTGAGCAATGGTTTGATTAATGACATATTGGTAAGAGGTAGTATTTTTTTCATAAAAGTACTCAATTTAAGAGATGACTTGTTGCAAGTATGCTCATCTACATAAAAGAGTCAGACAGCTGTATTCGGTCAGAGCTGTTGTTACTGTAGTCCCTTTAAGCGTTTTGCGTTAGTTTAACAGGAAAACTCTTTTCCCACACTAATTTATTATAAATATCAAATTTGTCTTTATGTATATGTATACACTCGTGTGTGTGTATATATATCATTTTATAAAAATTAGATTGCAGAACGTATTCTTATTAAAATCTGTAAATTTCACTTCAATATTGAAACTAATTATGGATTCATGGAAGTATAAATGGTAGTATTTTAATTAAAATGTTAAGAAAACCATTTGGAAAAAGAAAGATTAAAGTTATGTTAAAAAGTTTAATTTGAAAATAAACAAAATAAATAAAAATTTTTAATTGATTTAGGTTTTGTTAGTATAGCTTAAAATCAACAGACTAGAAGTGGCTATATAGACGGTATTTGGCATTGTAGCATTTATATATGTTCTACATTTTAGTTTCAAAATTGTGAAAAACGTATGTGTATTTTTAAGACAAAATGTAAAACACTACCATTAAAGAGTCTAAATATGTTCTCTTTGTAAAATAAAAGTAATTGATAAGTAACTAAATAAATTATTGATATTTTTAAACCTAATGGCATTTTCATTTGTATTTAGTGTATATGTACATATTTTTTGAGACTGACTCAGTAGCAGTTGAATAACTAAATATAACATTTATTCTGAATTTTGAGTCTTTTTATTGCACACCAATTGCTAACCAAGGAAAGAAGATCAGTGCCAGTGTGCCATATATTTGCCTTCACAAGTCTAGAATGATCCTAGAGACACACATTTTACTAAAGCAAAATGCTTATAGAAGAAATGTTGGTCAGAAAAATGATCCCAAAGTACTAGAAGTCTCTGAGGATACCTCATTCCCTATTCAGTAGTTTCTAAAGAAGAAAAATAGACCTGAATGTTTTGGAAAAGTTTTCAAAAGAGGTGAAACTTTCTTAGATAGGATATTATACTGAGTTAAAAATATGGCTATTTTAAATAGTAGATAATAAAAATATCTAACACATTGAATGATTACTTACTATGTTTCAAAAACTGTTTTTAGTGCTTTACGTTCACATAACTTCTTTATTCTTTCTAATAACTTTATGTGATAGGTAGTATACCTATCACCATTTAAAAGATTAGGAAACCAAGGCAGATACATTTTTGAATAACTTGTTCAGAGTCAAGCAAGCAGTAATGGGAGAAATAAGATACAAATTTCAAAGCTTATATTCCTAATCATTGTGCTATACAATATTACAAAACATACTATTTTAAGGTCCCTTAAGGAATGACTTTCAAAGATGGGACTCTCAATTTTTTTTTCTTCAATAGCAAGAAAAAGAAAATGAGCAAATGTCATTACTTTTCAGTGTTTCTGTACTCTTACTCATCTCTGCCCATCACCAGCCCAACACACATACATATTTTGGAACATCCTTGGATCTGCATGTGCTGATAACCACATAAGACTATTATCAGTGCCATCTCTGCAAGCTCTAAAGTTGTTGGAATTTCCTCAGGCAATGAATGATCAGACAGTCTTCGATAATGAGTCAAAGATGAAAAAGAAGCAAATACTTTCTTGAAGAACAAGAAATATAGTCATTTT
>NW_007732849.1:16154-18483 GCF_000696425.1 Galeopterus variegatus | reverse complement strand
AGACTATTATCAGTGCCATCTCTGCAAGCTCTAAAGTTGTTGGAATTTCCTCAGGCAATGAATGATCAGACAGTCTTCGATAATGAGTCAAAGATGAAAAAGAAGCAAATACTTTCTTGAAGAACAAGAAATATAGTCATTTTTGCCTCAGTGACACAGCAAGACATGGAAAGAGAAGTTGAAATCTATTCATCATCTTCACCAGAGAAGGGAAGGTCTAGAGAAATGCCCAGGAATGAGAAAGTATAAAGTTTTCCCTTGCCATGAGATTCTCTTCATCACATGCGTTCACCAGTGTCTGCTCAGTAGGAAAATTTGGGGGTTAATGGTGTCCAGCATGATGAGTGAGGCCAGAGCAGAGCCAGATTGTTTTTCTTTTCCCATCTGAAGCATTGGAGTCTTTGATTTTTAAAAATGTCATCACAGCTGAAATGTATTATGCAAATTAATTCTCTACTTAGATACTACCAAATAATCCGAATAGTTGTTAAAACATCTGGGTCTATTCAGCAACATAGATACAGCCTGGCTTGTCAAGTGCAATTTGTTCTTTGAATTTAACCTTAATTAATCCATGCAGGTCCTCTACAAGGTAGATCTATATTGACCTTGTGTTATGACAATTGGAAAAATGCAGACGCTAAGATGAAAGACTCATGATCATCCAGCGTACTGGAAGCCAAACTAAGGTTGGAAATCCAGAATTTCTGACCTCTACTTTGGATGGTTTTTCAGGGAATTGGATTGCAAATAGGAAGAACTGTTTTTTACTTAAGGTTTTAAAAATCTGATTTAAATTTACATTAAGAATTTTACCTGCATGCATTCCCTCATTTTCTGTTTTGGAAGAGTGCAGTTGAGCCCAGAGGCAAAAGCTTCAAGACAATCCTAGTGATCGTTTTGACCCCAGTAGAGACATGATTTGAGATTCCACATGGAGGCCAATTTTGTAAGAATTTCCACTGGTCTGTAGACTGTAATAATTGGGTTATTTGGATAAGGGTTGGCAAAGCATCTAGTGGATTAACTGAAAGAGGTTTCTGGAGCTTTGCCATCTTGGAGCTATCCATTATGTTCTTTGTTCTACCTCATTATAAAATGGGCTATTGAAATCAGTTGGTTTATTGGTATGTCAGGTTTTTATTTATATTTTTTTCTTTTCTATTCTTTACATCTGAGCCCTTAATTTGGTTGAAAGCAAGCTCTTCAGTCTAAGTGGATAACAAAACATTCCTTTGAGGAGGAGGAAATAGATGATAAAATCTGTGTGTTACTAATTTTCTTCAATAGTTTGAGGAATTTTTTTCCTCATCCTGTGTGTGTATGTTTAAGACCCTGTTAAGGTCATAGTTCCTTTTTCTTTTTTTGTTTGAATAGAAAATAATTTTCTTTAATCCCACCTGAGTTTTAAAAATGTATTATTGAACTGCCCAGTTCAGGAATTCAGTTGCCTTGTTTTACTGAATGGAGATATGTATGACCCGATGGTAAAAGAATGCTATTCAAAGACATTTCCGCCTATTTGTTTTCTTGAATCAGTTACTGTTCACATAGATCTGGAAAGAAGCCAAAATATGTAAACAAATTAAGAGTTTCGAGGATCCCAGTGGGAATATCCATAAGTTCTGCCATAAATCAGGAATTTAAGATAAGTGCAGTATGCTCTAATAAAAGAGCAGGGAGAAGCAACTACAGACCAACTCTTCTTGACTCTGATTTGGGATTCTTAATGAATATTAAGAGATTTGGATTAATCATGGAGTTATGCATAACACTACTCCTTCTCAAACCTATATGTGTTGCCTAAACAAAGTTTTATTTTTGTTTTACCAAATTTTACTTGTTGCTTAATATCAAACAACTGTTCATCTATGAAGCCCCTGTTTTATATTCTTAGCACATTATAACATGCAAATTATCTTTATCATTAATAAAGAATTAGGGATTCTCTTTACATATCTGCATAAATCAGTGAATACTGTAAAGGACAGTTTGAAAAATGGGAGATTTTTCCTCTAGAGCTTTTTTGATACACGCTTTTCTCTTCTTGGATCTGCCACTCTCAGCATATGTATTACCTGAAAACCATGTTGAAAGAGCTAAGGAGTAATGTGACATTCTCTGATCTTTTTTATTACCTTTGACCCAGTGCTAAAACTTAGATTTAAAACTCCCTCTAAGAAAGAAAACCCAAACATTTACTTTTACTAGTAGGATATTTCCATTAATTTGTGTGTGCGTGTAGAGAGAAAGAGTGTAGAGAGTTAGAGAAAAAAAGTATTTTTTATGTGAACACGTTCTTGAAAGAGTTGTTCTAAAGCAATTGCAA
>NW_007732849.1:4753-15123 GCF_000696425.1 Galeopterus variegatus | reverse complement strand
ACATGCTCTAGACTAAGTCAGTTTCTTATACTCTTCATTTTTCAATTTGTCACCATGCTACTACCCTGTTGCTCATGATCCTCATGAGAAGGCCACTCTTCTGAGCACTGCCACCTCCCGTCTTAGCTATTCCTGTGTATCCCCCCCAGAGGATGGACTGTCCTTGCATCCAGGGTGTCAGTATTGGATGCTCTGTCAACTCAGAGAGCTTGATCTCAGATGCATGCAGCTGGAGGAGGTAAAGGCTAGACTCTACCTGAAACTTCAACATTTCTGTTGCAACAGGACATGCACTACCACCAGAGAGAGGCATAGGTAGGATTTCCACTCACATCAGGCCTGTCTCTCTGGAAGTTTTGATTAAACTACTCCTCAGCCAAAGATTTAGCAAGTCCTACTCTCAGTGACACCCCTATCCAAAGGACTTGCCATATTCATTGTATCAACATTAGATGCTCCCCAGAATGATAGCACTATCATCCATTCTCTTCAAGAAAAATGCTCATGTGTCCAAAAAGTTATACACAAAATAGTATGGATATTGATACATTTCTCAAAGTCTGCATTTTTTTTTTTTTTAGTTTAAGCCATAGTGAATTTGTAACAATATAAAAAATGACTTTTTTCCCCCAAAATTCTCATATCTAAGTGGGAGAAATATTTTATGAGATTCAAATAAGTAAAACAGTGCAATTTTACCAAGTGACACAAGCATGGGCAAAGTGTATAAAAAACTGTTCTTTATAAAACCTCTGTGATCTTTATTATGGTAAAAGAATACCTTAGAGACAAACCAGGTATTTAATAATATTACCATTAAATTGTGTTTTACTCTTTACCAAATAATGTTCATATATTATCCGATGTGACTTTCTTGAGAAACCTGTTATCCATGTATTACAGAAGAGCCTGAGGCTCGTAGAGGCCAAGTGAGGATCCTGAGATCACACAGCTAGGCAGAGGCATGGCCAGACCCCAAAGCCAGTATTTTTTTTTTTGTAGTCCCCCAACACTGCTTCTCATCAATTAGGAGCTGAAAGTGATGCTAAATAACAATTAGAAAATATTTAGCATCTACTTATTCAATTTTTGTTTTGATTCTCATTCTTCTATGGGTCAGGCCAACTGGCAGAGTTTGTCATTAGCAACAGATGTATGCCTCCTGGTCATTAAGATGAGAAATGTGTAGCAGACCAAATCCTTGTCCCTAGTTACTTACTGAGCATCTCTTATGATCAAGACCCCCAGGTACTGTGGAAATTCTGAAAAGTGGTAAAAGGCAGGATTCCTATTCTCCTTGACACGTTTTCTGGAAAGGTGAGAAAAACAAATGAAAATTATGGCAGTGGAAAGGGGTACATGGTAAAAGTGAAGTAAATGGTATTGCTAGGTACTTATAGGAGTTCAGAGGAGAGAATCTTCGGGCGTGTGAAATGCAAAGAATACTCCGTCCCAAGGTTTGGCTTAGCTGCTACCAAACTCCTTCCTGAACTTTCCTATAAGGCAACAGAACATTCTTTGGTATTCACGTAGCACACGTGGATACCTCCATTTACTGATTACATATCATATTGAGTTGTTCTCTTTATATATCTCTGTTCACTTTTAAGATGTAATCTCCTTGAGGCTAAGCACTGAGATTTACCTATCAGTTAACGTTCACTAAAAGTAATGATAGTAATAGTAGCAACCTGCTGAGGTCCCTTTCAGGCAAAAAAATTAATTCCAGTCTAGTAGTAGTATCAATAATCCTTAAATTAAGCTTTTATCTGTTAGGATATCCTTGAGGAAGTTACAGCCTTGCTTAGCAAGAGAGACAGATTATATAAATAAAGTGATATTTGAGAATCCATTGAGGCATATGTAACGTATTGAAATCTCAATTCATAAATTCATGTGTCCAAAAATATCTTTTATTAAAAAAAATCAACTTATTCCTGATTTCAAGCCTCAGTCCTTTGGGGTTAGAAGAAAACTCTATCTCAGGCATTCTCCAGGATCCTCGCACACCAGGAAATGTATAAAGACTCTGGGTCTTAAGAAGTATCAAAGTATCAGAACTGTCCCTCTAGTCCTCTGCCATCAGTCTCCGCCATTGACCACCAAGGAGCCCACTGTTCCTGCAGATCTAGCGATCAGTGGCAGTAACACATCCCGGGTCCCCGTACACCTGGGTCCCATCATCTTCTTGGGTGTCTTGATCTCCACATCTCTCTCTCTGGCTGTTTCTCCTCCTGCCTCTCTTCCCTTACCCAGGGATCATTAGTACAATTTTATGGATTTGGTTTTTTACACTAGAATCAGCAGCACCTGTAACTTTTGGCTCTTCCTGCTTTCCTTCTTTCTAAAATCTCTGAGGCAGGGAACAGTAAAGTCAGACTACAAGCCTTAAATACAAGGGGGAGGAAAAAGAACAGACAACAATTATTATCTGTAAGTAAGTATTAAATGAGGGTGCAGATAAATGCCAGTCCTTTCAGTGAAGTTTTCTGGTCCCTCCCAAACCCGTGCTCCCTCCCAATGAATATCACGTGAACTTCAATCTTGTGTCTCCAATTGCCCACTGGACAACATGTTTACACTTGGGTAGCTTACTTCTCAATTAAGATTAATCAAAAACTGAGCCTCTCTTGTCTCCCTCAAGCTTGACTTAATCCTCCAAGTCATGTCTTTGTCGATGTTACTTTTGCTCACTGTTGCTCTTCCTCTGGGAATTTTGGAACTTTTTTCTATTTTCTTTGCTCCCTATGCAACTACCTATCTTTCAAATAGGTGCTATCCATCAAATCTGGGCTTTCCTTTTTCCTTCTCCTGCCACCACTTCCACTTACACACTCATCACCATGAGCCACCCAGCCCCCATATGCCACACACACGAGCAGACCACTTACTATGTCCTGATCAGCACTGTGTCTTTTCACCTCCTGCCTTTGGACACACTGTTGCTGTCTGATGTGCCCTTTTGTTACACCTTTTTACACACATTTAACTTGTTTCTTCATCTACACCTATGTAGTACTTTGTTATGGAAATTACGGTATCTTAACACTAAATAACTTGAGTAAAGGGCACGTTTTACACATCTTTATTTTCTTTAAGTATAGAATAATAAATGTTGGTGACAGGCATAAAAGAAGTTAATTAGGCAGAAAGGAAGCTTAATACTGGGCGAGCTTCTCAAATTTACTTTCCCTTCATAAGCCCCATAAATAATCCTCTCCTCATCCGGCATTCCTGACCTACAATTTTCAGTAGTTCTACTTCTCTAGCAAGTAAATCCACCAATTGCCTTTTCTCATATCGTTCATCACCTGAGTCTGCCTCACTGTTTGAAGCCCCCTCATACCTTTTAGGTCCACGCTAGCCCTCAATGGAATCAGACTCCTTGCCCTCCTGGCAACACACCCACCCACCCCCTTCCTGCAGTTGCATTTTGACTGATGTTCTTGCTCTTAGTGGGAACACGTCACCTATCTTCTATTTATTCAATTCCTATCCTTTCTACAATACTCATTCCTGTTTCTGTTCAAGTAGCACATAACTTCCCTGACCACTATTTTGTTTGTTTGTTTGTATTACAGGCTATAAACTCACAAAGGAACACTTGGTTTACATGATGAACTTGGGTACACTAATTTGCGTGGCATCTTTTCTTTCCAATTTAAGGACAAACACCATGTCTTGGTTTACAACTGGCTGCTCTACAAGGCCTGGCCATGCTCTAAACACACAATGAGCATTTTGTAGGCATAAGGAACATTGATTTGGTAGGGATTCATCATAAAATGGTTGTCTCCTTTGAGAATATGGTATATGGTAGAAGTAATTTTCACCACCAGCTGACTTTAGTTCAGGCACTGCACAAGATGCTTCTTGTATTTTATTTCATCTGATGGAGAATACATGCTCTAGTGTGTAACGTAAAGTGTTCAGTATTTACAGAACATGAGCTATTTCTTTTGGTGATTTTACTTCTTAGGCTCTGTTATAGTAGTAATCTGTGATTTTTATCTAAAGGTAGGTGCTTAAATGTATAGGAATCAAACAACATTCTCATACAAAGAAAGAGAAAATAACAGAAAGAAAGGCAGTCACTTGTCACATTATTTATAAGTGGTCACTTAGCACCAAATCAAATGAGTACTCTTATGAAAAAACATGAAGTCCTATGGTAACTGGCATTTAGAGCATGCTTTTAAAACAGTAGCCTATAAAGTTTACCTTTCTTCTTCAGTCCTTTCCTGAGGTATACAAAGAATTCACAAGCTCTTGGAATCATTTTTATATATCTGCCACTTTAATGGAAGCTAAGCTCCATCTGGTGGTAGGATTTGCATTTGTGTTTGGACTTTGGCATGTGCATTGAGATCTTTTCAGCAGAGAAACAAAATCTGTATTCACATATACATATGCATACATAAAGGCTTGGTTGCCTTTAAAATATCAAACCCCTGGGCTGGGAAATCTCTGAAGCTATATTATTTATTTTTACTTTGAGATTATTTTAGTTGTTTTAGGCATCATCAGGTCCATCTGCTTATTTCACAGAAGAAACTGGACTTCAGATAGATAGACTGGTTTTAAAAAGGACACACAGGTCCTTAGCTGAAGAGTTAAAACTGAAATTTAGGCTCCCACATAAACATTTTGCCTTCTTCACCCTATCAAGCCACCTCCCAAACAGTTAATATTATTAAGTCAATGTTGTTCAGTTTTCTTAATCTGGTCCCTTACTAATGAACATAAGTATTTCATGCTCCATCATTCTTTTTGATTTTCACTTTGCAACTCCTTTTGAAGAGGCTCCCCTTCTATGATTAATCATTATCATGTTATGACATTCTCCCCAGTTGTGAATTATCCCCCCAAAGATGTCCTAATCACCATAATTCGTGAATATAATACCTTACATGGAAAAGCATTATTCAGGTTGTAGATCAAATTCAAGTTGTTACTCAGGTGACCTTAAATAGATTATCCTGGATTAAGTGCCTTATAATCACAAGGGTCCTTAAAAGGTGGAAATGGAGGCCAGGAGGTGTCAGGGGGTGACAGTATGGAGGCATGGTCCAAGAGCTGCAACACTGCTGGCTTTGGAAATGGAGGAAGGAGCCACAGACAAAGGAAGGTCAGTGTCCTTTAGAAACTGGAAAAGGCAAGGAAACAGATTTTTCCCAATTTTGCCTCCAAAATTGCAGTCCTGCTGACACTGACACCTTGATTTTAGCCCAGCGAGATCCATGTTGGAATTCTATCCTGCAGGACTGTAAGATAATAAATTTGTTTTAAGCCATCAAGTTTGTGGTGGTTTGTTACAGCAACAATAAAAAACTAATACACCAGCAAAGAAATTTTAGTTGAAGTTTGCTCTCTGAAGTTTTTATAAAAATGTATTTTCAAGTTATAAAATTATAGTACTACACATAATTTTTAGAACAATACAAACTTCCTACTACTGCCTTCTCCAGATCTCTTCCTTTCCTTGAGAATCGCTGTTCTAATTCATTCCTATCCCTATAGGAAGGGAGACAAGGTCACGAACAAGGAACTGTACCACTACAGTGCAGCAGGGATGCAAGAGTTGGCAAATAGGAGAGAAATGGTGGAAAGAACTTATAATAGGTATAAGGTATCAAAAGATAAAGTTTATCTTTCCCCAAGATCCCCCTAGTCTCTACACTGATTATTTAGATTAAAAAATGAAATATGAACATATTGTCAAAATAGTGAAGGTGATTTTTCTCACAGTTTAGGAGTGTGTTCAGAAAGGCCACAGCCAGTCTGGGTTCAGGTTCACAGAATATGGACTTTTGAGAATAAGTAAGTGGAAGGGGCTGAGAAGGAAGTGTAGTGGATCTATCTATAGTGGGGAATTAGGAGTTAAATGTGAAAGCTTAGACATCAGAATATCAAGAATTTATAAACAGAAATGGATTTAAGTTTACATCAAGTACTTTTATGTAGACACATTACAGAATGGTCTCTCAAATTGGGAAATGCTCTTTTTTTAATAACAAAAAGAAAATCTGAATTAATACGTTTAGGTTTGTTATTGACATCGTGCTTAGAAAGCAAAAGCATCAATTCGTGTAGTCTTTTGTGCCCCTGCAGATGACCTCCTTGGGAATGGACAGTATGTTTTAATTATGATGATTTTGTTCACGCTACTGCTGCTGCTTCTCTGAGATGCACGATGTCTGTCAGGAAATTTTTTTTTTTACTGCTATTGAGCAACAGAAAACTACTGAAGCACTTTGTAACACACTAAGAGAATGGTGCTTTTAATTTTTTTCCATGAGATTATGGCACTGTAAGACCTTTTCATAGTCTGTATGGTGTCATTGATGGGCACGTTGACTGTCAGGTACATGTGGGGGATGGGGTGGGGTGAGGCAGTTACACATGTTCTAAGAGGGTAGAAGACAGTCAAGCCCCCAAGTCTAGATTTTCAACTAGGCAGACCTCCTAGTAGGCCATGCTTCAGGATATGCCAGATTGGCAAGAGAAGGCTGGAGATACCAACTATCTTTACACTTAAATAGTTAATAACATCAGCTAAATAGGTCAATGAACAATGAAGCTCTAAAATGAATATTTAAATAGACCATTCCTATAGAAATATGTAGTGTTTGTTTTCTCTCTGTTATCAACCTGTCAATATTTGAAAATTATCTCTACGGTTTCACCTGGTTGCCTTTATGGTTTTATTTCACTTCACTAGAATGCTTAATACATTTTAAAGTATTAGCTTGACAATGAAATCTATTGAAACGTTTTTTACATTAAGTTTTTAACTTTTGATTATGCTACTAGAAGCACAACAAACACTAATTTCGCTATCCATCTTGGTATTCACTTCTAACACCTTATATATAGTAAGATGCTCCATATATGAATGAATGAACTAATGAATGAGTATGTCCGTCTTTTCAACTAATTGGCACTTTTTTTCTGGCTTAACCAAAAGAAGAATCTAAAGCTGCTGCTTCCTTAGCCAGTATCAGTTTTACCCAGGTCTTCTCAGGGTGTAATTTCCCCGAGCTGAAAGTGGTTCTAGAATGTAAAGATAGATGATTTTCAATATGGCCTCTACTTGTTAGCCAGCTACCTAAGCTAGTGCTCATTCAAAGAAACCTAATTCTTTTTCCACACAGAAGGGAAATATAAGTAAGATATGGTATGCTGGTCAATTTCTAAGAGGTTTGTAAGGGTTTATGCGTGATTTCCCCCACAGTAATTGATATTTTAGAACCTACCTCCCTGTACCTGCATCCTTTCCACCCTTGGTAGAAGATGTTTAAGTCCCTGGTGCTATGATTCTTACACCTCAGCACCCATACAGAAAATCAGCTGGGGGTTTTGTTAAATATCTTGCTCATCAAGCAGCACCCCTGGAAATTCAGACTGGGTAGGCCTTGAGTTTCATATGTTTGTAAAAATTGCAGGTGAATGTCTAAGGTTACATCCAAGGCCATGCTTTGAGAAATGTTGCCTTAGATTGCTTGGTGTGCTTATATTGTTGTTTAGTTGTGCAAACATCAATGCGTGCCTAAGCAACCTCATCTACAAAGAAACCTCTACCGTCTAGTGACCATGTCCCAGTACCTCTCCTCTGCCTCACCACCACCCTAGCAATTGTGTAACGTATTTACAAAGTCATGCTTCCCAGAAGACCTAGGACAGATAAAACTGGAATTATTGTAGAAAAGGTCCTGTAATTCCTCTGGGGTGGATAACGCTTTTCTTTTGAAAAGTGTAGGATAGCAGATCTGGGCTGGTCCTAGACATCTTTGGTGTCCCTCCCTCTTTCTCTCAAATACTCTCTCTTCCTCTGCCACTGTGGGCTAGCAAAAATAATAAGTTGCGCTAGATCTTCCATGCAATAGAAATGAATTATACAGTTTCATACAAAGAGAAAGAAACATTAAAAAAATTTCTAATTAAACATTTATTGGGCATATCTATCTGCATAAACTATTTGATATTAGATACAATACTCAGTTTCGAATGTGATGGGTAAAGGCATTATAAAATGGCAAAGAAAATAACCATTTTATATTTGTAATTTCTTAGATTATTAATAATATAATATTAAAAATACTTTTTACCTCTGCTTGAAACAATGTATTTTTAAATGGCCTTTTAATGCTATTTTTTTTCCACTTTTTTTGTAGCTATTCTTATGCAGAGATATTGTCTAAATATTCTGTAAAGATAGGCAAAATGGGGAAAGGAGTAAACTCTTCCCAGGCTCTTCAAAAGGTCCAAGAAGTGCAGGTTACAGAGAGTTGGATTTGGTATAAACCTAACTTCCTAACAACGGTTATTCCAAGATAGAAACAGTAGTTTTGAGGAACTGAAACTTAGGTAAGGCATAAATTGATTGACTCTAAGATTCCTGCATTACAGGAACTATTGACTAGACAACCTGCAAAAACCTTTCCCATTCAGGATCATGAGAATCCTGAAGCTAGAAATCCATTCCAGTGTGCAGGGAGGTCGCTAAACTTTCCATTATAAAACTGCCCACTAGAGGGAGTATAACATCATAAATATTTCCTCTCATTTGTTGCCTTGCTTCTGGTAAGCTAGCGGGAAAGCAAGATTCAAGTGCAAATACCTGGAATTTATTTCATACTCTCTCTAATATTTTTCTAATTCAACTTTTATTGACTAGTCTGATAAGCAGAGAAAAATGTGCCAAGAAATATTAGTGCAGTATGTGTATAATTTGTAACATTAATATTTTTATTTTTATATGTGAAAAGTTCAGAATTTAAAATCATTGTGTGGAAATGGAGTCCAGATTGATTATTTACACCTAACAAGGTAAAGCATCCTGGAACGTGAGTATGCCTCACCAAATTTTGTTAGGTCTTTTGTCATTATTGTTCTTTTATTTGTTGTGGATATAATTAATATATTTACCTGTTAGTCCGTCACTTTCTGTTACGGCTTTTCCAGACATTTTAAGATGAACTATTTTACTGAACAACTGTTTTGGTTATTTAGTAGTAAAATCAAATGTTTAATTCTCACATAAATTAAAATCTGATACTTGCCTTAGGAAAACTAAAAAGGGATATTTCTCAAGGGTAAAAAGCACTGTTCGTTCTAAGATAAATCATCTGAATTTTAGTTCTTTTCATATTTCTATTAAAATTTTTATATGCTTTTCCTGATTTCTGTAAATAATTTGAAATATGAGCAAATTCTGACATAAGTCTCCTAGTTCTGTTTTGAGTTGAACTTTTATGTTTGAATATTGAGGAAAAACCAAATATAATTTATTTACATAATCTACTTTGAAACATTGAACAATAAAACAGCATTTTAAAAGTTCACAAGTAAAATCTTTGTGAAAAATTGAGATGATATTAGCTCTTTATATGGTAAAATACATTTTAAATTTGAATTTGCATAATTTTTATTAAGGAAAAAGAAGCACATGTCTGGTTATTTCAGATTTATTTTAAGTGAAAAAATAATTTCTTAACATCTTAACTATTTGAAAACCGTGTCTAACTGATTTCCTTTTTTAGTTACCTACTGTTAACATCTGTTAACGTCAATAGCCACAATAGTTTTTCCCTAACTTCTCCAGTTCACTGAAAATTGTTTCTTCAATTTAAATGGTGAGGCTGATTCCTTGACCTGCTCTTTACTTCCTTTCTTATATCTGCCCTTCTTTCCCTGAATGATACTAGGACTAGGTCAGCCTCTCCATTACTCCCATTTGTAAGTAAAACCATATATCTAACCTACCTCAAAAGCCAGGCTCATTTGTCATGTTTTTATTTTATATATATTCAGAAAAGTTAAGTATGAAATTAGTATACACTGGTTGTAAACAACCAAAAATATATAAATGGTACAAAAATGAAAAGCCAAACATTTTTTCTCCTTCTCTTAGAACTGGCTATCTCTCTGTGTAGTTTAAATCTTTCTAGATATTTTCCAGCATGTGCAATCCTGTATATATACACAATATTATGCACATATAATTTCCTTATTTTTTTTACCAAAATAGAGTCGTATGAAAAATGCTCTTCAATGACTTGCTTTTTCTACTGACAATGTATTTTTAAGATGTTTCTGTGTCAGTCCTTACAGAATTACTTCATTTTTTATAGCTGCATGAAAGCCATATTTTATTTAGAGCTTAGTCTCCTATTGATAGACATTTAAATTGTTTACAGTATTTCCTTATATCAAATAGTGCTGCAGTGCAGGAACTTGAATAAATATCTTTGAGATATTGTGCATTTCCTACGTTTTTATAAAGGAAATCCTACAGATACCAAAAACACGGTTGGCTTACTATTACTTACTTTTTAATTCATGGCCTATTTCCACAAAGCTTTTAAGAT